>NC_087203.1:61267197-61269697 GCF_015104395.2 Macrobrachium nipponense | reverse complement strand
TATATATATATATATATATATATATATAATATATATATATCATGTGTTATGTACGATATACATTATATTATAAAATCCTTTCTTGTTTCAATATCGTGCAAGTCATAGGGCTGCAGACAACAGTCCACTGGCCATTAGTGACTTTTACAAGAGTGCAAAAATACATTTACTTTTTTCTCCAGCAATCCCATGGCTAAGCCAATTCTCCTATATGGAAGTGAAATGTAGTAGATGTTGCTAACAAAAAAGTATAAAATCTTGACGATGCGTTGAAGATCTACCTGCCTGTGTGGTATGTGGAATGAGCTGAAAAGGAGAAACGTGGTCACATATAGGCTGGCATTGATGAAAAGATGAATCAGTGTTTAGCGGTAGTTGATCTATCTATAAAGATGTAAGATAACAAGATGACGAAAGTAAGGTCCATAATGTCCAGGAAGCACCACTTTGCCCGCAGTATGGAGGTGAATGCCAGTATGTGTAAGGCTATATAAGATGTTGACTAACCATCTGTTGTGAAGTTGATATATGTGTGGCAGTAACTTATCTTTTTCCATAAAGCCACCCCTGTTAGAGGAAATATCTTATTGATGAATATATATATATATATATATATATATATATATATATATATATATATATATATAGTATATGTATGTTATAAATGACTGTGAAGTATATTCTGTTAAAACACTATTCCAGCTAATGAAGGGAGCCCATAAAAACCTTTTAGAAAAGTAAGATTAATTGTCAAAGACAGAAAGAGCATTGAACTACTGGAGAAAACTCACATAGATAATCCTTCATTCGGACCCAATGTCTCATGCGCTGGAGCTCTCAATTATAAAAATTTCTAAGTAGTTAGCTGGCCTCCTTTTCCCTTTCTTAGGTACATTTTATCCCAGTCACATTAAACATTCTGAAGATTTCTGTCACAAATTCAGAGAAGCTCATATACCACTTCACAACATGAAACTTTTCAGCCTAGATGTAGATTCTCTATTCACTAAAGTACCAGTACAGAACGTTCTCCAATTTTTGCGGGAAAAGTTAGCCCCTATTCAGATCATTTCCCACTAGCCTTAGATAAAATGATAAAGTTATTTGAATTATTAATCTAATAACGTCTTTTCATTCGGGGAGTCATTCTATAAAAAAAATGCGGGTGGAGTATGGGTAGCCCTTTAAATCTTGTTTTAACTATTCTATAGATGGAATGTTTCGGAACTACAATAGTAAATGCAATAAAATTTAAAGACATGTTGTGGATGAGATAAGTAGATGATATATTAAACATTTTGGGATTCTAAGTGTGGCAATTTCCACGAATTTCTTTCAAAATTAAATGCATTAGCGGCCATCATCAAATTTAAAGTTTAATGGGAAAGACAACAAAATTCCTTTTCTTGAAGTTTTAATAATTAGAGACACGGCAGAATACACATTTACCACATACAGAAAACCAGCATTTTTACTTTCTTAGATTCATAATTTTAGTTATCATGACACTTCTATCAAAATTGGGGTTGCTAGCAATTTATTCTCAAGAGCCTTGCGGATTTGCTCCCAGGATTTCCTGGAAAAGGAAATTGAACTAATCCGTAAGTAGCTGTAACCTTTAAAGTACCCTGTCCATATAATTGAAAAAACAATTCATAATATGAACAAAGTCTGCTACCACCCCTCAAAACAAGACCAAAACAACAAAATAAATATTAAAATCCCACACCTGGACAGCATTAAGACACTGACACAGACACTCGGAAACTCTAACCATTTTGCTTTTACCTACCCAAATACCTTAGCCAAATCCCTGATTAATGTCCAACAAAAGCCGATCCCCGAAGACACAGGAGTATATGAAATCCGTTGCCTCGATTACGATCAATTTTACATTGACTTTACAGGAAAATCACTCCCCCAGAGATTAATACTACATAAACGTTCAGTTTGGTATGGACAATACAGATCAGCTATTTCTAACCACATAAATAGCAACAACCACAGAACAAACTGTAATTTGTCACATATAATTTATAGCAGCAATTGTCAGTTCAAAAGCCAGATGGTAGAATCAGCTTTGATTAAAGAAAGAAAACCAATGAATATTGCAAAGGGTGCATGGGATGCAGATATTATAGATAAAATCTTCCTCAAAATGATTAAGAAGATTAAAGAGAAGTTCTCAACAGCAGTGACTTGAAAAAGCTGACCTGTGACCTCTTTCAATAAATACTGCTTTCTTTTCGGTAACTTTTTCCATTCATCCCCTACCTGATGAGAGAGACAGTTTGGTCCCTGAAATATAGTATTTACTTTCTACATTTTGTCGTTTTTTTGGGCCCCATTATATATATTATATATATATATATATATATATATATATATATATATATATATCTATATCTATACTATATATATATATATATATATATATATATATATATATATATATATATAGTAGATATATTATATATATATATATATATATATATATATA
>NC_087203.1:61217197-61262197 GCF_015104395.2 Macrobrachium nipponense | reverse complement strand
TTAACAATGATTTTATTTTTTTCAAAACCACTAAAATAAGGCAAGCTTAGAATATTCTTAGGGATTTCTTTCTCCATGTAACTTTCAATATAAAACTTTTTGTGGGCTTTATCATAACAAATATCTAGTACATGTAAAGGATAAAATAAACCTGTCCCTATATTTCCTATGTATTTGATTCCTTGATCCAAATACTGGGGACTGTCAATACACAATGCTCATAAAAACATAGAAGAAAGAACTGATGCTTTAATATTAGTAGAGTAAATATAAGGTTTAACCCTAAAAAAAATTGCTAGAAAAGGTTTTCCAACCGTTTTTGGTTCTGTGTCATGTGGAGAATAACATATGAAAAATCTATCAAGTTCAAAGAACCTGAAAGTTGTCAAATCCAACATGGCACCCAAGATGGCAGCCAGTACATTAAAATGCAATTGGCTCGTTTAATATTTGCCCAAGAATGATAAATATGATGTCTATACCTGGGTTTTGGAAGTCAAGGAATACAATGGAAACTAAAATTATCTTTTAATCATCACAGCATCATGAAATCCAAGATGGCGTCAAGGATGGCCACCAGTACATTTAAATTTCTTTAACTTCCCTACTGTTTGCCATAGAATGGTCTATATGATGTCTATATTTCGGTTCTGAGGGTCAAGGAATGCAATGGAAGTAGTGAAATTGTCATTTGAATGTCATATCATCATGAAATCCAAGATGACATCCAAAATGGTCTTCGACATACAAAAAATATCCTTGAATATAAAAAAAAAGAAAATTCCTGTAAGCTATATATAATTTGCCCTACAGTCTACATATAATTTAATTAAGAATGTGTCACTTAGAATCAAACTATTGTTTTAGTTGTTATCAGTACCTCAGCATTCACTTATCAGTACCTCAACATTCACTATCACAAAAACTCCTATTGTTCTTTAGAATATATACATTTGTCAAATACAGTAAATTACTCTTGCTGCTCATCATCCTCCTCTTCAATGAATGTAACCTGGGTGTATGGATTGTTACATGATTGTGACTGGCATTGTCCACAAACAGGTATACATGGTAATCGATACACTCTGCAGCTACATCCAGGCGTTCCACAGGCAGTTTTACAATTGCAGTGAATCATCTTTAAAAGCTTGTCTGGGGCAGCACTCATACCTGACATAACTGGTGTCAATTGACTGTCCACTAACTTCCAATCCCAGTTTAGCACATTCATGTCACTCTATTTCCCAGTCCATATCATTATTTGGTACGATACTCTCAGAGAGTGAAAATTGATGGAACATACAGTTAGGAGTAGACGTTCTGGAGCTACAAATGAATTTGCTGATACAATTTTTTTGTACAAGGTACTAAGGCATAAAGATGCCAGCGACTCAAAACCCTTCCCGCCATACAGGGCAACCATTGCCTGGGTTCCAGTGTTCTCAATCAGTTTTTTTCCTTATGTGGAGTGACGAACTGATCAGCATAGGATTGTATTACTGAATTACCTTCCTCAAACTTTTGAAAGACAGCCTCTTTTCCAAAACCAAAGATGCAAGATGTACTATCACATCCAAAAAAGGCATGAATGAAAAGCAACTCGAAGCATAGTTTATCTCCAAGAGCTGACTTAAGATGGTTGATATGATACACTGTTGTATCAGTCGATTTACCTGGCCAGAAATAAAGGTCCTTTTTCTCAGGCTGTGTATAATAAAGGAGCCGAATTAAGAGGTCTGTGTCCTCCCTATCAAAGTAGTGGCATGGTAATGGGATGCTTCAACTGCAGCCTTAGCAATGTTTACGTCAGCATCTTCCTTTCCTTAGTTCACCACTGATCAGATCAATTAGGACTTGTTTGTTGCTATTCCTTGACAATAAAATCCCCTTTCTTGCCAACAACCACTCTCTCTGCGGTGAAGCTCACCACAGGGTGAACTTTCTGCCCTAAACGCCATTGGTGAGTGTTGCCTTTGATTGACAGACTTCCAGCGTATCCATCAAAAACTACTGTTTACTTCCCACAATATTGAATAGTGAAATCTGCATATAATCTAGCTATTGCACCATAACTGCTGCCCCTTTTCCATGGAACTCTATGAAGTAAAGACCCTCCATCAAGGACATAATGCTTAGTCTGAGAAACTGATTCATTGGGAACTTTATCTGAATCTTTCAAATGGTCAGAGATGGCGTGAGCTGGAGGGAACAGGCTAAGCTCATCTCCTAAAACATCCTCCAGTGATAGATCACCTGTTTTTGCCACTACCAAAAGCCTCTGAAATAAGAGTGCAGGATCTATACTTTACTCTGGAGTAACCTTGATGGCTGAAGCATCACCAAGAGTTATGCCTTTATCTTTCCACTTAAACGAGTATGTGAAAGCAGCCTGTCCAATCATATCTTCAATGATTATCCTTCCAATGGACTCTGATTTGTGAACATTCATGTTTGGATTCGGCTATTCACCATTGACTACATTCCATAATGAGGAGACTTCAGAGAAGGGTGAGCAGGATACTAGTTTGCTCATTACCTTTTGTATGTCTGAAATATCTCTCTTCATCCTTACATTGATCAAATCTTTATGTTGCTCACTTGTATTGTAGTAAACGCTGTTAAGTTCCTGCGTTGCCCTACTATACTTAGCAGTGATGGGAGCTGGCATTGTCCACAATGACCTCTACTCTTCTGTCATTCCACATCCTCATGTCAGTCCACCAGAGGTTTTTAGTGACCTCATTAAAGTCTGTTCGATAACGAGATGAGAACTAAGCCAGTACTAATCACTACGACGGATCACACGAAGACCATTGTAGAATGCAGGATCTATACTTTACTCTGGAGTAACCTTGATGGCTGAAGCATCACCAAGAGTTATGCCTTTATCTTTCCACTTAAACGAGTATGTGAAAGCAGCCTGTCCAATCATTCATGTTTGGATTCGGCTATTCACCATTGACTACATTCCATAATGAGGAGACTTCAGAGAAGGGTGAGCAGGATACTAGTTTGCTCATTACCTTTTGTATGTCTGAAATATCTCTCTTCATCCTTACATTGATCAAATCTTTATGTTGCTCACTTGTATTGTAGTAAACGCTGTTAAGTTCCTGCGTTGCCCTACTATACTTAGCAGTGATGGGAGCTGGCATTGTCCACAATGACCTCTACTCTTCTGTCATTCCACATCCTCATGTCAGTCCACCAGAGGTTTTTAGTGACCTCATTAAAGTCTGTTCGATAACGAGATGAGAACTAAGCCAGTACTAATCACTACGACGGATCACACGAAGACCATTGTAGAATTTGTCAGTCCGCATTATTTGTATCAAGAAATCGAATACATCAGAAACATAGGGATAGAGTTAGAGTTATGCTATCCTTCACGTATACTAGATATTTGTTATAATAAAGCCCACAACAAGTTTTATAGTGAAAGTAACTTGGAGAAAGAAACCCCTAGGGACATTCTTAGCTCGCCATATTTTAGTGATGTTGAAAACATAAAATCATCGTTAAAATCCATTAATTTCAACCTCGTGTTTTCCTAAAATAACACACTACAAGGAATGTTTATAAAAAAAATAGCCCTCAGAAAAACAACAACATAACATATAAAAATCCATGTTTACACTGCCCCTCTTTTTATATCGGCCAATTTTGCATGGATTTAGAAGTATGAATTAAACAGCATAAGTATTCTACCAAAACTGAGCAAACATCCAACACTATAGTCATTCATTTAAGTTAAAACTCTCAAAGGATAAATTGGATTGAAAGTTCAGTGATTGCCAGCTTACTTCCATTTGTAATTTTACCCTTAGTCCTGTCATGATCACTGACTTCCTGGCAAATATATTGAGCATACTAATACATATTTCTATGTCTTAGTATGGTCAATATATTTTTTTGAAAAATGTTCACCTTGCAAAAATTTTTATTGTTTACCAAATGGAGAATTAGTGAGTCGTACTCTTCTAAAAAGTGTTGGTGGTCGGTCACCTTCCTAGTATAATCTTTTAATTGTCATGCTCCTGTTTCTGAGCTGTTGTGCTTACTGTTTCGTAAAACTTCTTAATCCAATTTTGGTAGGTCTACAAAGCTTTCAATTGCGTTGGAGTCCAGGTACATTTTTTTCCTTTGTAATCCCCATCTGTCATTTATACGCACTTTCTCTGTAAAATTATTTTCATATATTTCTTCTGTGTGGTAAGTGAAGGACAATAAGTCGAGGGGTTTCCAGAACTCCATCGTTTCTATTTCCTTCGTGGAATATATATATAAAATATATATATATATATATATATATATATATATATATATATATATATATATATATATATATATATATACATAACTTATTTCAGGCAATCGCTTTTTTTTTCTTTAATGCAGACTTTTTCATCTTTTCTTACTTCTGCTTTCAATAATTCTTTTCAATATTTGGTGGTGACGTCTGTGACTCTCTGTCGGAGAGTTTCCTCTAGTATGTATGTATGTATGTATGTATGTATGTATGTATGTATGTATGTATGTAGTTTAATTTCCACCCACCTAGTACATGTGTTTTGTTTGTTTGTATGGTGTTTTTATGTTGCATGGAACCAGTGGTTATTCAGCAACGGGACCAACGGCTTTACGTGACTTCCGAACCTCGTACCACGTCGAGCGTGAACTTCTATCACCAGAAATACACATCTCTCACTCCTCAATATATACTCTTGTAAGACATCCTATGACCATATTTTACCAGTGATCAGGAGCACAGAAGGAAGTCCTCGAAATATATGGTTGCAACGTTAAAATCGTGTTTTATGGGCCTTTTATCTTCATATATATATATATATATATATATATATATATATATATATATATATATATATATATATATATACGATATATGTGCGTTTTTCAGAAGTCATCAGGAAAAGTATTATCTGACCTATTTTCAAAATAATTTTCGTTAACCATAGTCATTCAGCCTGAATTACCGTTAGCTGGAGCAAAGACCGCCTGCTAATTATAAGGTACACATCCGGCCCATCTCCTGGTCGTAATGTATTCGATTTAGTTATTTTTTTACCGTCATACTTGCTTGGTAGTGCTAAACCCAATCTGCAAAGTAATGCTATTCCAATAAGCATTCATGGAATGTGTAACTATTCTATATCATGTACTGGCTGGAGTTACTCGTTGGACGAGTAGGTTACGTGTTCGCCTACCAATTTGGTAGTCCAAGTTCGCTTCCTCACTCTGTCAACGCTAAATCAGAGGAATTTATTTCTGGAGATTAGAAATAATGTAGTTCGGATCCCACAATAAGCTGTAGGTCCCAATGCTAAGTAACCAATTGGTTCCTAGCCACGTAAAAATGTATAATCCTTCGGGCCAGCCCTAGGAGAGCTGTTAATTAGCTCAGTGTTCTGGTTAAATTAAGATATACTTATGTGCTGGCTGGGTAATAAAAAAAATAATCACCAGAAAAAGAAAAGAATCGTTTCATTTACGATGATGAAATAAATTGCTTTTTAACAGACTGAAATGCTAATCGGGGGATTAATGTGAAAAGAAAAGTTATAGGGTAATGCAAGAATCTCCAGCAGAATTTAAACAAAAAAATACTTTTTCGCCTAACAAAATACCACGTGAACTAACACGTATCCCGAATCCACTGGAACAGAGACATTTAAACAAGAAAATCCTTCTTTCATTATGAGGGTGCGTTTACACTACTGTAAAGTATGTCATCAACAGACGTCGGAAACCTGTTGCATACGTATCACAAACAGTTAAAAACAAGTCAGACACCTGAAGAAGCGAACAAATTATAGACAAACGCTGGATAATCAATCGTTTGAAGCGATGGTCACGTCTACCATTAATCTGACTTGTATTTAACTTGCTCGTGATATGTGTACGATAAGTTGCCGACGTGTGTTTATGACATGTTTTACTGCAACCGTGCACCCTACCTAAACGACCTAATCCTTACCATAAATGTTGTTCACAAGTATCATAAACTTGGGTCCTTCAAGAGAAAATAATTGTTATTAGCTTATTAGCAAAGCTATCTGTCTCACCTACCTTCTAATTAACAAACCTGGCTAGAACTAAATGAACGTACCATATGCATGCATATCTATATTCGTCAGAGAGAGAGAGAGAGAGAGAGAGAGAGAGAGAGAGAGAGAGAGAGAGAGAGAGAGAGAGTTTCTTTTCATTAAAAATATTTACCAAGTGACACATGATTTCATTTCTTTGTTACCTTTCGCACCTTTATTGTCCGACAGTAAACAAGAAAGAGGCGAAACAAAACAAGCAGATTTTCCAAAGTTTTACTACGAAACTCCTTGAACACATTCACACACCTATTCACCAATGCGGATGTTTGTAACCTTCGAGAATTATCTAGGCTTTCTTTACATATCCTTAAGGATACTGACTGCTGTAACGAACGATGACAGCCAGGTCATGGGTCACTCGGAGGGGCATGAGCCTCCCGCTGACCTTGTCTGAGCAGGAAACCCACTATTGTTGGAATGATCATGTAAGGGCTTAGTTTCCTTATTAAAGCATTATCAATCAAAAGATCATAGTGACTGGTTGAACACAGCTCATTAACTATTAATGGAAAAACACTCAAGGCAGCAATCTACCTTCATGAATCTTGTATCTCTCTGATGTATATGAGCCATAAAAGATTCGAGCTCTGTACTCACAAATAAAAACATGGGTGGGGTATTATTTTCTAAATATTCTGAAATCCTTGAGACACATTCCTTAATATCGCATAGTTATTAAACTCGAGAGAGAGAGAGAGAGAGAGAGAGAGAGTACAAGCCGATAAAAAACTCTAAAAAATATTATCATTATATCAGGAAATAAAATCTCAGGGAAATGGAGAAAAGGCAAAAAACCTAAAAACTGAGATAACATAAAACCGGTTAATGGAAAAAAGAATAGAAAAAAACTTCCCATAAAAAAAAGGAACAAAAGCCACCCATGCGGCACACTCAGAAGTGGGCGGGTTAGGGAAAGCGCATGGAGAGAGAGAGAGAGAGAGAGAGAGAGAGAGAGAGAGAGAGAGAGAGGTTGAAGGTGACAGGGTCAAGGGTAACTTGCTGGTTGGCAGGATGACAGCGGAGTCCTGCCAGCAAAGGAAGTGAGCATCTGCAAGATTGTTGGAATAAGGAAGGAGGGGAAGAAGGACTTTTCAAAGACGAAGGACAAACAGATTAATCTATGGCCAGGGCTGGTACACTGTGAACAAGAACGTTGTTTATAGCATAAGCAGGCATCCGAACAACCTGGAATGTTTTCAGAGTACCTGACATGTAAACAGGAAGAGAGACGGCAGAAACAATGTGTCGAATCTCTCTCTCTCTCTCGTTGACACACACACACAAACACAAACACACAATATATATATATATATATATATATATATATATATATGTATATATATATATATATATATATATATTAATTTTGGGCCTGCCCGAGTCGTTTCTACCTTCTCCAAAATCACTTGAGAGCCATCATCCCCATCCTACCCGACACTCCCATGTAATACAAGTCTGAATCGGCTCCGATCCCAGCCAAGTGGAACACACCGCTAATATATATATATATATATATATATATATATATATATATATATATATATATATATATATATATATATATATACATATAAGCGGGGTGTTATTCTATCTATGCTGAGAGAGAGAGAGAGAGAGAGAGAGAGAGAGAGAGATAATGTACGTGGTTTCTTACAACATGCTCATTCTATTCAATGACAACCTTCAAAACAAGCGAACGGAAGGGGACATTTTAATCCCGCAGAGTATTGCAAAACAAGGGTCCTCGCATCAATTCTCAACATTCACTTAGACTGTGTGCAAGACACGTCCACCATACCCGTGGAATTTAAAAGGGAGTGCGTACATATGCTTCTGTATTCTCACAGCTAAGAGCCGACGCATGCGTAGTTTCTATTCATTTTAGCTTAACCATAATCTCAACCGTAGAACAATCATTATGTGAAATTTTCCACTCACCAAAAGATGATTTCCCAGAAGTCTGCACATCCAGTCTAAATTGAATGAAGTAGCAGATTAAAAGCTAAGGAATCTTGTCATTACCATAATTATAATAGCTCGCCTTCCATGCTAGAAGTTTTTTTCCATCTTTCTCACTTTCTCTTTTACGATACAGAAATATGAAGAAGATAATGCTGGTGTATAAAACAAGAATAGTTTATTAATTCGAAAAAAAATTATAAAAAATTGTAAAAAAAATCTATTATTTGTATATCTTTGCATCGTACAACATATTCCATCGGGCTCAAACAATATTTCAATATTTATGAATGACTTCATGACTGCAAATGAATACACATCAGTCAATCAAAACTTACTTTAAATTCTCTTCAAACAAGAAATTCTTAACCTGAATATTCCTAATTGGTAATCTTTACTGAGGTAAGTCTTGAAGTATGTAGACATGAGAGCATACACGTTAACACAGAAGGTACACAATACACACACACACAGGTACCAATGTATGTATGTATGTGTATATATATATATATATATATATATATATATATATATATATATATATATATACATGTATGTATATGTGTGTGTAAGGTTTGTTGCTTTTCACACGTGACAATTACGCTCCACAAATTGGTAAGTCACAAATAACCCTTTTCATATCGAACTCTATATATATATATATATATATATATATATATATATATATATATATATATATATATATATATATATATATTATATATATATATATGAGAGTAAAGTTTAGCACTTGAGTCAAAGGGAGCAATTAGGTTTTAACAGAGCAAAGCCACATAGCTGTCCCAAACTAGGACCTGTATTGTAATACAGATGGGCGGGAGAAAGTAGCCATATAGTTTGTGCAACATACGTTGTTCAACAAGGAAATCTGTAGTTCAAACATAACTAGATATATCAGTCTCAAAACGAAATATATTAATAGCATTATCTCTAAAGTTAATAGGGTCATAGTTCGTGTGGTGATTACTATGAGGGAGAGCCAGGCAGGCAATACTGAAAGATCCAAGACTGAATGGAATTAGCGTAAGCCTGAGAATACTCACTGAAGTAGAAAGAAAGACACCAGGAATTCATGAATTACAAATGAGATGCTTGTAGTGCAGTGGTGGCAGTGCGACTGAGTGGCCAGCAAACGTTTGTAAGGTATGTCTGGATAAGACGAAAGGTTCAGAAGGAATAGATGAAAGTAATAATTGTTCCATTGTGTATAGGTAAAGGTGATAAAGACAACTGAAGGAGTTACAGCACATAACATTGGCTACTATGCCAGGGAAAGTATTTGGTGGAATCAGATTAAGAAAATAAGACAATTGACAAAGACTGATAAGTCAAAAATAGTGTGGGTTCAAACAGGAAGTGTATGGAAAAAATTTATTTTTTTATAAACAGTTACGTGAGAAGTTTAAAATTAAGAGTACAAGATGTACTTGGCATCTTCTTCTTTCCCACCGTTATACCTACATTAAGGGGTCGGTTGCCTGATGAGCATTCTCCACTGCCTTCTATTAAAGGCATCATCCTCCACCAAACCTCTTCTCACCATATCTACCTTCACTTTATCTCACCATCTAATTGTCTGTCTCCCTCTTGATCTTCTTCCTCTAACAGGTTCCTCCCAATCCCTCTTCACTCCCTCCTCGTCACCCATCCTCAACACATGCCCATATCATCTCAATCGTGACTCTCTTATCACCTCTGTAATCTTTACTAACCCTGTACTTCGTCTTATTTCATCATTTTCCAATCTCTCAAGCAGTGATATTCCCATAATCTTTCATGCTTTACTTCCTCTTTTCTTCTTAGAGCCCATGTTACTGCTCCATACACTAACACTGGTCTTATCACTGTGTTATATTTTGACTTTTAGCTAGATTGGCATTATCTTATTATATACCATTCCAGCCACCTCTTTTTATCCTACTGTCAACTTCATCCTCACAACCTCCCTCTTGGCTTTAGGTAGATCCTAAGTATTTAAACTTTTCTGCCTGTTTTATACTCAAGCCTCTTCTTTCTTGTATTACTATTCTGTCTCTATCTTCCGTACTGCTCAGCTAAACCTCTGTTTTATTTAAATTCACCTTTAAGCCACCCATCTCTAAAGCTTCCTGCCACTCTCCAACCATTCTCTGTAGGTCCTCATTTTCAGCAGTAATCACCAGATGCTGTACTCAGCATCCTTGTACCTAAAAAGCTCATTTTGCAGGCAGAGGAAATACACAAGGTGCTGAGGATATATTGTACATTAGGTAAATTGTTGTCAGTCTAAATGTTTTTTTTTTTTTTTTTTTTTCTAAGATGGAAGCAAAGCACATTAGGATATGCATAGTGGTTATAAATGTAGTAGAAGAGAATGAATTATAACTGGAATGTGGAATGGTGGAAGATAGCAGATGATGAAGTCATGACTGGGAATAATGAAGAGCAATTGCACAAGACAGTGGACGAATCTGGAAGTGTGTGCAAAGGAAAAATACTGGAAGTAAATGTGAGCATTTGTTAGGTTTTGAGGGTAAACAGAGCCCATGAAGATGGAGCAATAAATTATAACACGGAAATTGAAAAAGTATAAGAGGCTAGGTCATAAAAGTATTTAGGGGCGAATATAACAGACTATGACAGGGTGAGAGACAATACAGGCAGAAATGTAACAAGATATGTGCAAAAGCTTGAGAAGACATTTAGACTGGCTATGGAAGCCAATGTGGGAAAGAAAATTCAATATGAATAAAATAAAGTGTTGAAGCTATAAAAAATGAACTTTTACATAGCAAATATGGTGTGAGAACTGATGGAATGAAAAATAATGGGGTACACAGAAGTAGTAGAAAGGTCATATAAATTGGCAAGATAGATCAGGGCTTTCAACAAAGCTTTGGACATGGGGAGAGAATGGAAGAACAAAGTATGGTGGTAAGAGGTCATCATGTGAAAGTTAGGAGAGATGAAAAGAGGAAGGCCTCTAAATTGCTGAGCAGAGAGAATGAAGAGTTGTTGAGTAATATTCAGGAGCAGCAACATTGCCTGCGCAATAAGAGGTGAATAGCATATATAGTGTATGCCGAGGTTCAATGTGTATGAAGCAGCCAGTGACAGCTTCCTGCACAGCGGTCCGTTCGTGATTCAACAGTTAACATAAAAACATCGCCATTATCGTATGTATATATATATATATATATATATATATATATATATATATATATATATATATATATATATATATATGGAACGCTTTCTCCTAATGCCATCACGATTGGATTTTCTAAGGGGCAACTTAATGACTCGGTATTTTGGTCGTCCCTTCTGGGACCTATGGAAAATTAGTCGCACTAAGTGAGAGCGACTTTTTTCGTGAATAATTTTTGAACTCCTTTTACTCCCTTTACTTTTTTATCTCCCTAAAGGATAGTATTCGCTCTCTCCTCGACATTTCATATCTCTGACCTTTAATGATCTTATTACATTCAGTTGGTTATCTGTTTATTAACAATTTTACTGTTACTTACAATAATATTGTTAATTACACAATCCCGACACGAACACATCTCTGCCAATGAGATTTTTTTTTTAACCACACATTAGATTTCAAAGGGACACTCATAAACTACTATTCTGATAAAGTACATACCTCCACCAAAGCAAAACTTGAAAACGAATAAAATGTAAAAGGTTGAACACTCGAACCCATCTCAAAATCTACAGCGCACTCATAGTCCATCCCTCCACTAAATTTCATTGAGATTCAGCGATAACCTTTTAAGATATCATTTGAGCAAACAAATGATATCTTGAAAGGTTATCGCTGAATCTCAATGAAACACACATATAAGTAAATAAACAAACAAGTGCATATGTATTCTCCATCTAAGTGAGTTGGGGAAGATAATAAGTTGGACAGAAGCCAAAATAGCTTTCACTCATCTGACACTCATTAGCTTAAAGTTGGCCTTTGCTATGAGATCTTTGAGCACCTGACCAAAACAGCTTTTGGACCATTTTGCACTTTCCATCTTAGCTTCTACTACTGTGCATTTCAGAGCTGTCTCTAATTAATTTCCGTCGATAAAATCTTACCAAAGCATCAGATATGAATCGTATTTCGGGAATAGTGATTTGAAGCCATGGCATAATTGGCAAAAATATGCAGTGATGAATAATGTTGATAATTTAGGAATTTATCAGAGTAAATTAATTAAAGAAATTTCAAGAAAACTTTATTAAGCACCAGAGAGAGGCTAGTTGTGACGTAAACTTTGACATCAGACATAACAGCAGGGTTCCAAGTAGTATGATTGTAGAAACAAATATTTGACCTTCTTGTACAATAAGTATTAAAGGAAAGGCTAGGCAAATCACTGTTGGGAATGACGACAATATTACGGTTCCCATTGGTGATGCCACGGGTAATGAATAAGAATTTGGTGTGCATATATATATATATATATATATATATATATATATATATATATATATATATTATATATATATATATGTATATTATATAATATATATATATATATATATACTATATATATATATATATATATATATATATAGATATATAATATATATATATAGATGTAATATATATATATATATATAAAATTAATATATATATTACATTATATATTAATATATATATATATATATATATATATATATATATTATTATATTTATATATATAAATATATACATATAATATATATATATATATATATTATATATATAGATATATATATATCTATATATATCTATATGTAGTATGTAGTATGTATGTATGTATGTATGTATGTAGTATGTATGTATGTTTGTATGTATGTATGTATGTATATATTATGGCAAAGGAATTTGGTAGATATACGTTCATATGGCAATGTTACTATAGACATTGTAAAATTTTGCGTTGACCATAGGAATACATAGTAATTATAACGCAATTTCTACGTATCCTTTGACTATCATTCATACAAAACCTTTGGAATTGGTGAAATACAATCATACTTAAATGAAATAAGATGTTTTAGAGGTGTTTGGTATGATTTCTGCCCGTTATACCTGGTAACCTTGCATGATACTAAACACCGGCAACGACAGGGCGAGGGCAGCCAATCATTCATGGTCAAAGTCAGGTTATGCGTGACTGCTGCTTCATTTATGTCAAGCCTGTTTAATGCATTTTTATTCATTGGCTACATGCTGGTCTTTATCCTCACATACCTTACAACCGTGTGGGTATCTGAGCAATACTTGACATACCCTTGAAAGTCCAGGGTAAGAATGGTTCTCACAGAGAGTGTGTAAGACTTGGTGTATGTTTCAACTTAAAAGAAACATGAATTGCGCTATGGAACTGAATTACACAATTAATATACTCATTTGGTGAGCATTCCTTTATTCTACTCCTAGGAGTATGAGTGTGTGAAATATTATAAGAATTCCATATACTATTGTTACTACTACACATCTGAGTCTTCATTCACAAAGCATATGGGCGGGATGTCTGGTAAAGT
Organism: Macrobrachium nipponense; assembly: GCF_015104395.2. Lineage (NCBI taxonomy): Eukaryota > Metazoa > Arthropoda > Malacostraca > Decapoda > Palaemonidae > Macrobrachium > Macrobrachium nipponense. The sequence continues at coordinate 61,248,581 of NC_087203.1, read as the reverse complement.
ACCTCATAATACAGTATATCAGTGAATGGGAGGGCCTTCGGTAATAACGTTCTACTAACCTTTATCTAGGAGACTGCTAGATTTACCCAACATTTGACATCACTGCATACTTTTACCAGTTAGGCTGTGGCTTCAAATAGCTATTTCCAAAATACGATCCATATCTGATGCTTTGGTAAGATTTTATCGACGAAAATCAATAAAGATGTGGCCCTGAAATGCCCAGTAGGACACTTTTAACCGTAAATGTAAGTTAGATACTCTTCTCTCTCATGCTAAGAGTTGGTAAGTCCTTTTAAATGATACCTTTAAATTGCCCATTTTCCAGATCGGAGATGATTGGACACTTACCTCTGAGGATATCCTACGCTACTTCCCTTAGCTTTGAGATCGATAAACACAATTTCACTTAGCACTGAGACCCTTGGGTACTTATCTTCTTGGCTCTCGGGTACTCTAAAAATTATCTTCTTAGCTTGAAACCTTTGAACACCTATTCCTAAATTTTGCCATTCCCGGACGATTATGGTTACAAATATTTCTCTTCTGCGATTTGAAGTCGTTAAACATTTTCTCCTCGTCATCACTGAACACTGCTCCTTTTAGATATTTCTCTTGAGTACCCGTAACTGTTACTTTAATTGGACGAATAATTTATCTTAACTACCTGTAACTTTTACTTTAGCTTGACGATTCATTTATCCTAAGTATCCGTAACTTTTACTTTAATATGACTAATCATTTATTGTCTCTGTTAAGTAACTAGATGTGGCGTCACCTATCAACATAAATTATTCGATGCTTCTGGTGCTCCCCCTATTTCTCTTCTTGAAAAAGTGGTTGAATCAAATTTGGCATCGCTTGCGTTTCTCAGTTTCCCTTTACCACCATCCCCAGCCGCCGCCCCCAACCCCCTTCAACAAAAAAAATGATATTTCTAATAGTCTCAAAACACCAGCACAAAAACTAGCATGAATAAAATCATGATTTTTTTTATATGGATTTATCAATATTTTCCCACGACAACGAATAACCTTGTTATTGGGAGCAATGTGAAACTGGCATGGATAAAGCTTGTATTTATTCAAATATTTTTGCTATAATCTCATTCATGTTGCATCGGCTAAAACCCCCGGTGAGTTGGAATAAACAAAACAGGCGCATATTTTCCATTAATAATTTCGTTATGGAAAAGTTTATAGTTCATGTCGGGGCAGCGTTAAAATTTCCGATTAAGTCTTCAATTTCGCCCTATATAACGTCAAAACATTTTGCGCCGTTAAAATAATAAATGGTATTTTTGTATTTACGGGTTGCAATTTTTCAGTATAACCCTTCACATCGAAATTTGTTTATATAGTATACATATATGTATAAATATATATATAGTATGTATATTGGTGTGTGTATTTATTTATATACATGCGTATATATTATATATATATATATATATATATATATATATATATATATATATATATATGTATATATGCAAACATACATACATAACATATATACATACATACATAATCGTGTGTGTATGTATATGATAGTAATATATATATATATATATATATATATATATATATATATATGTGTGTGTGTGTGTGTGTGTGTGTGCGTGTGTGTTTGTGTGTGTGTATGTCTACATCTGTGTATTTTCTCTAATAACTACCTCACAGAAGAATCAGAATATTTATATCCTGTTGATGTCCAGGCAAAAAAATCACTGGGAAATATCGAATATTCCCTACCTGGGCGGAACAAAGACTGAGACAAGCACTCACTTCCCTTCTCGTAAAAATCCCTCTCGCAGTGTCTTCGAATCATCCAACTTCCCTTCCAAGTTCCATCAAACAGTCTCAGCAACTCAACTTGAAAACAAAAGGGACCTTGAACTAAATTCTCTCTTTCCCGACCATACTCGGATATCTCTTCAACATCTCGGAGGCATTATGCAACGCTGGAACTGAATGGCTGAATATTCAATCCTAGCACCACAACACTTCATTTCTCTTTCATATTGATGTGACCTTGCGTTATAAATGAATTATGGAATGAACTGTATGAATGCCATACCCTAACGCTACAACAGTGTTTTCTTTATTATCCAAAAGCATGATGTTATAGAACTGAATGACCGAATGCAATAGTTGCCGAAAGGTATTAAACAAAGTAGACACTGGGGGATTTAATAGTCTACATTGGAGTTACTGCAATTACACTGAATGCGCTGATGAAAAACGAGATGGAACTAATTTCTCCTCGCGCATTTTACTTTATCAGAAGTGTGAAAGTTCATGTTAAATATATACAAAATTAAATAATATTCATGATACAAAAAAAGTTGTAACTCGACTTCCAGCAAGCAACAGTATATCTTGCAATACCTTTTTAAATCCGGTAAATCCCGCAGTCTCTCCCTCTCTCTATCTTTTTCTTATGCATGCGTGTCAGGTACATCCATGCATGACTGTGGTCTCAAATGTTAAACAATCATGTCTTTAATATTCTGCACCTGTTCCCAGCACAACAACAAACATTCTAATAATGGTTCGCCATTCATCTTACACCTTTTGTAAGGTGGCCAATAAGTCCGGTTAATCATCTAGATGTACAAAATTCGTATCTCTCTCTCTCTCTCTCTTCTCTCTCTCTCTCTCCTTTGTTCTCTTCCAGACTACCTAATGTTTCTTGCACGTAAAGAGAAATTCTCTGCCACGTGTTAAAAGTGGGTGAAGGTGACCTATCCATAAAAAGTCGTTCAGTGTCTGAATTTTTCGCTCGCACACTATCATTCTGGCTGCGATACCTGGGAAGCACGTCCAAAGCAATAAGGAAGCGACGAGCATTTGACTGTCTAGACGATGGCGTTGTGGAATTTTATCAGTTATCCCAATATTTTTTTTAACCCTCTCTGTTTATTTTCCTCCTGGTTTCCTTTTCCTGCCTTGACTGGTCCTCTCGCAGACCTTAGGCGCGTGAGGATATTGCCGAAAAAAGCTCTCCCCTGAGGAACTTTGAAAACCTGCTCATGATCTCAACACCCGGAAGTAATTACCTGTTGAAATTGTGATATGGCATCCGCGTCCAACCACCTCACTCAATTATAGCCTCTACAGCGAGCGAAGGCACGGTCGGTATTTCCGTACCTGTGAACCTTCATCTATTGTTTTCCATATTAGGCTTTCCAGAGCAATACTTCAGAGACGGGATCTCTTTGCCGAATCATCCAGAGAGGGTGGGTGTTCACCCCGAGGGGTTGGAGGTGTGGGGTGTTCTCCCCGTGGGGATGGGAGTGTGGGAAGGGGCTAAAGAATGTCATGTCTTGATGTTTTCGTCTGTTATGATAATTGTACTTTGCAGCCTGTTCACTTATGCATCATCCTAACGTGACGTTAACATCTAGCTGCAGGTCTAGCTGACATTCTTATTACCGCACATAAAATGGTAAACTTTATACATAAAATCACGTGTGTGGTGTGTGTGTATAAGGTATACAAGCAACAGTTCATTTCATATATTATTGAGCCGTCGCTTGTACGTCATTCACATAAGCATTAATCTGAGGATTTTTCAGTTTTCGTCCTTTGAAAAATGACTTCCCTAGAATGTGATGAGAACCTCGCAACAAGCTTGGTTTAAAATTTTATTCTTTAATAAGCAAAAATATACAGATACGACAGCTAACTTACGTTGAATACAACGAATATTCAACTTGACGCTTTCATGGCATCCATCTCGCGATTAGAAAAACTATAATCACGGAATCAGGGAGAGAGAAATCTGTGAAATGACTGAGGCAATGATCATGGCAAGCACCATATTCAGGTTGGAAATCTGCGTGCAATTTCTTATGCAATGATATTCTACCTCACAATGGGATCGAACCTTTCCATCTCATTAGAGTCTTGGGTTTAATCCCGTATGAAGCAGAAATGTATTATTTTTTTATGATAATGAAGTTGTTGCTATCATACTGTCTTAAAGAATCCAGTAATATAATAACACTAATATTAAAAATAAAGCATGAAAACGCCATTTGGAGCAATATTGCAATATATATATATATATATATATATATATATATATATATAATAATACATATATATATATATATATATATATATATATATATATACGTATATATATACTCTTTATATATACTTATATACTCTTCCCCCCCTCCCCCCCAAAGCAAATTTCGAAGAATTTCCAAAAACTGAACATATTTTCCTGCAAAGACTCCCTTTGGACAAGCTGAAGAGCCCAGGGCACGAGGTGGAGGACAAGCTTTCCCTTGGGCGGAATTTATGTGGTCTGGTTACATTCGTAACACCAGATATATATCTCTTCATAAATCATTCGGGGAAGGGAGGAGGGGCAAAAGGAAGAACGATTGAGATAGCGGCCAAAGTGCTTAAAACAGCAAGAACAAACTTTAAATTATATAAATGTTTGCAAACACATTAATAACAATAGGTACAAAGCTGCAATGATTTATAATCATATTGAGATAATAAATGTGGAAGTTTTAAGGGTCCAGATAATAGTAAGCATGATAAAGATACTGCTTAACCTTGGCAGCAATGCCAACATTTTCATCAACAACAACTACAGAACTAAAAACGATAGCATTATAATGATGAGGATTGAGTTATTTACAAACAAAGACAATAATCACGCAGAGGTGCTTCACGAACAAACAACAGATACATGACGAAAACAACAACGCCTCAAGAATCGCATCTGTAATAATAATAATAATAATAATAATAATAATAATAATGCAGTTTTACTTAACAATTACCGAGAAACAAGCAAACCGTCTTCCTCTTTCCGCCCAGACGTTGAATATGATAAATCACACGAATGACTTTGGCATCGAGTGAATGATACGAAAATCGTTAAGAAAGAAAATAATTTGACCGTAACTCGTCCTTCAAGTCACAGAGGCCTCCCAGCCCCTAAGCCCCAACCAACCCACAATCCCTTGAGGTTCCCATCCAACAAGCGGTACTTCCCATCCCATACCGGCGGGCCTTCTGCCCTGCCACTACTGGTCCCGCCCCCCCTCCCCAATATTGCATGGATGAAGCACTGTTGCCATATGTTCATGCTGCGCATGTGCCACGTTTAAAACTTGCTGAACTGTACACATTACATGTATCGCAGACAAACAGTGTCAGGAGAATAAAAGTCAATTTAAAAGAAAGAGAGAGAGAGAGAGAGAGAGAGAGAGAGAGAGCGATATATTCGAGTGCTATATCTTACTTTAATAATTAGTGCAGTACTACACTATTTCTTTTTACGTTGCCCCGCTGAAAGGTCCAAAACGACTTCTTTCCAAATGACTGAAAGAAGACGTAAGTGAACACTACTGAAACAATAAGAGGCCATGGAAAAAAATCAGAAAATTGCCATAACTACAAGAAATCCTGAAGAATCGCATCGATTATGTTACAAAGCGTTAAAAACAAAAGGTACAACACATACCTGACATGCCTATAAACTAAGCTGTAAACTAACGAGGAAACGCCTCCCACATGTGTACACTCCTGGACCTCATAACCAGTAAAAGCGACGTTGAACACGTCGATTCAGTTCGCTCAGTCACCTAAAAATATAAACGCTAACCGTGTTCGAATGTCTGTTAAAGGCAGGGTAAGAATTCTAAAAAATCACATAACCTTACGTTTTATTCCATATATTCTACAACATGTATGTGCTTTAAACATCCATAAATCAAATCTTACCCCGAATGAAAACTACAAACCTTTTAAAAGGCATAAATTTGAGAAATAAAACCCGTTATATGATGAATTTCTTGTTTAAAAGAAAATCAACCCTTGTTGTATTATGTTTTGGCTTTGAGATTAACACAAATAATGCCTTTTCTGCCCGTAGGTATCTCAGGCCTCGCTATGACTCACTAACACAACATCAATCAAAATGATATTGACGTATAAAAATGTAACATGAAAAGTTGCCATGAGAACGCATTATAATTCAGGATACATTAGTTCTTGAACTGTAAGCAATGAATAAAATGTTCCTGTAAAAGCTAGAAAAGCCTCACCAATCTGAACTGTCAAAACGAAGCTGTTGATCCGAAAATTTTTTCAATTGTTCAGCAGGAAAAACCCTTAGAAAAGTGGCCTCGTCACAAAAGTTATTCATATAACAACAACAAACGATAAAGAAATTCTGCCGACGAAACAATAAATTCCTAAATTACGTAACTCAAAACAAAGATACATGAGTCACCGAGGTAAAACTATTGGAAAGATGAAGTAAATGAAAATCCGAATTGTCGAGCGGGAAAAAATGTGATTACAAACTGACTTTCATGTCAAAACATTGCTGTTATTGCCATTTTTCAGATTGGAATTCTGAACAATTGATGGCATAATTCTGTCAACATGTCAATAAAAAGATTGGCACAGACGCACATCTCATGATTTAGAATGTATTCGTTGCGCAAAGATTGAAACTGCTTATATTTCACTTGGTACATAACTAAAAACTAAAATCCCTGAATAAACGCGTGAAAACGAAATATGAACAACTGACTAAAGTGTTTTATACACAGTGATGAAAGTTAAATGACAAAATACCCAAATACTGGTAAAACCTAAACAGATTTCTGTGTCTTTGGCAAGCAACAAAAACATTTTCACAACGCCGCAAGTTTTCGGCAATACTAGGGTGGGTCACCAGAAATCAGAACCAGCAGCAGTTGAAACCTGTGAGGCAACGGAATGGAATTAGCAACCTCATCCTTCAAATTTAGGCTTAGAACGTAACAGCACAAAGAGGCTCCAACCTAACGGTGGGAGTGGGCGAGTCAGTATGGAAGTGAGAGTCTGTTTCAGTAAAACGCAAAAGCAGTTTCTCAACGAATGCGTAACATTTTTCTGCTGGATATTAAGAATGAACTTGTGGGTAAATTAACTCATCTGCACACACAGACACACACACAAACATACACACACACACACACACACACACACACACACAGGGAGAGAGAGAGAATTTTTAACATTACTGAAACAACAAAAATCGATGAATACTAAACAAAAGGGAAAACGAAACTGAAATTGAAGTTTATCTGGAAAGGAAACAATTGCAGTGAAGATAAGTCATAATTCAATAAACTAAAAATAAGTGAGAAAAGGTGATTTCAAGGTCTAAAATGGATATTTATAGATACTGTATAATGAATAAAACAAACGAGAGAGCATTAAACAAAAACGAGAAGGCGAAAGAACACCTGACAAAGGCTCGCAAGACCTTCCCCCGGTCTCTCTATTCACACACCCCCCCCCCCCCACCACCCCTCTCAAAGTGTGCGTGAGTACCAAATGTAGGTCAGACAGGAATAAGACAACAACATCCTGTTCAACCTTGCTTACTTTAGGAGAGAGAGAGAGAGAGGAAAAAAACATGTATACTAACACTGCATGAGCTGCGCTGATAAGTAAACTGCCTGAGATATGTACCGAACACCAACATGTCTATTGAAAGAAAAAAAAAAAAACTTCAAAAAAGGCGAAGCCAACCAAATCAATAATAATCTTACAAAAACAAACAGAACGATAAACGTAAGTACGGATAAATATAATAAATCACCATGTATTTGAGTAGATTCTAAGGATAGTCTAGTCTACTTGTGATAGGTCGAGTTCTTAAACCTGCAAAGTCAAACCACTACGTTACTTAACGTTGAGGTATACTATGAAAAACTGTTAGCGGGCGAAACACCGAAACTATCGCACACACACACACACAAAAAAAAAAAATTAACCTGGCTACTAGATGATACAAAGCGGGAAAGTTGGGAAAACATTATAAACAGCCTTAAAATTCACAACGGCATAAGCGATGAATATTTTGGGTGGGGATGGTGCTGGGGATGGGCTCTGCAAGTATGTGAGCGCCAGGCGGGTGGGCGGTACGAGAGGGACGCCCCTATCTAATAAAGGCACTGACTATCTGACTATGGGAAATTATATCCAGTCACGCGTCCATTTCCCAAACAGGATTATAAGTAGGAGAATCTAGTGAAGACCAGATCATGGCGTCATCCAGTCGGTGCCTGACAATAAGAAAGCAAAGAGCTTTGCAATCAAACTTCACATTTCCTTCGTGACTACAGTATATTTGGATGATTGCAGTCTGTGCGTAAGAAAAAGAAAGCGTGGAGCTTTATCTTCACACCTAGCAATCCATGCTGACAGCAGAGGTGTGATTGGATATTCGCAGACCTTACTTGAAAAAGAGCACTCGCTGTACAGTACGTAATTCAACCTCACTCCCCATCCTTGGCAATAAATTTCGACGTTCAGTCTACAAAAAAAAAAAAATAATAATAAATAAACTTCGTATAATTGGAATACATAAACGCTAGCAAATGAAGGGACAGAAGTTGGAAATTAAAAAGCGCATTCGCCTTAATAGTAGTGCATTCAAATATGCGTTGCTGAAAACGTGGAACGACTAACTTCCCACATTCGATATTCATCAAAGCAATCGTCTTTCGAGTGAGAGATCGAGAAATCCGGCTATTCTTGTTGTCAGACCGGCCGGTAAAAATGTTCGCCCGATGAAATATACGAAATGATCACTTGGATAAATAAATAACTAATGATCGGGCACTCGCATACGTTTTGACACATTGAAATCATTTGCAAAATACTTTTTTTTCAGTAATATTATAAATGAAGATCAGCATCACAATCTGTGTAAATATGCCAGATTAAATAAAAGTGGAGGAGTCATTAAAAACCAGGTCACGTCGGTGTTGCCTGCACATTTAATAACCAAAAATGCGAACGTGACATACTAGTATATCAAAATTTGCAAGTGCTTGTGTACTCAAACCTCACCTCGCAAGTGGATAGTGGATAGAGGGTGCCACAGTCTTTACCACCGTCAAGTAACGGGCGAATAACCTCCAATTTTTCCCCCTTTTTATAAGTAATGAATATTGAAATAAAAGGACGAAAATCATCTCTTACATTTTTTCTCTCATAAGCATTTCACAAAAGAACATTGTTATGATAATCACTTTCTGGCCAGGGAGCTGGGGAAAGCGATTTTATCACAGTTGCATTGCAAAGAGTATTAGGAAGTAAGTTTGATGCTGTACCAACTCAATCTCTCTCTCTCTCTCTCTCTCTCTCTCTCTCTCTCTCTCTCTCTCTTCATTTAGTGTAGTATGAAATACACTGAAGTTAAAGTCACCTGCTTGCTTACCGAAATTAAATTAGGGATAACTATTCAGCCACGGGCAGCGACATTCCTCCCGTCCAGCATCGAGGAAGAGAGTTTATCAGATGAACTACCAACAAAACAAGGAACTACATGGAAGGATATTTTATCATTCTAGCTTTGACTGACGCGCCATGAATATATGAATAAATTGTGCTAATGATAAAACATTCAACTTCCTGCCTGTCCAGGCCAAGACGCCGGAATCTCCTGCGTTGTGATGACAAGTTATTGTCTCCTTTTGTAGACCACAATGTAAACAACATCCTTAGCTAGGAAATCTGCCAATTTTGCCAAAAAATAGTAGCGTGTAAATAAATTTGGTTATACGTCTCCATACATTAAACAGAAATCCAACTAGAAAAGCAAAAGTAAGGAAAGAGTTCATGCACGTTACTTGAGAGGGAAAAAAATGAAAGCTATTTAAGTGTTGTTGCAAAGGCTAACAAGGTCCATCACGGTGAGAAGAAACGAAAAACAGTTTGTTAATGTTCAAACGTTCAGGCAACTATCGTCTTGACAACAAATCACGTGACAATAAGACTGGGTATCACAATCTGGCGGCAAGGCTCCAAGGTCATCCATGAAGAAAATGAATCATTTGGGAAAATAACTAAAATGATATTGATTAATAACCTCACATAACAACAGCTACACATACTTTCAATGCTTCCACAAACTTAAGGGGAATTAAATGCTGTTATAAACATGCAAAATCTACAGGTGACTGAAGAAACGAATAGGAATTATTTCTTTGATAAAGAACAGAACACGTTGACTACCTACTCATGGAATTATGAGGTACCCAAGAACTGTGGCGCGAAGGAGTCTTATAGAAAGCAAATAAAAAAAATATTCAAAATACCGAATTAATCATTAAAATTAAAACACCGAAAGGAAGAGAATATAATTTGTCAAAACGTATCATAGGAACGACGAATTTCCCATACTTTGAAGAGAGAGAGAGAGAGAGAGAGAGAGAGAGAGAGAGAGAGAGAGAGAGAGAGAGAGAGAGTTTAACATTATTAATAACACCCACGATGACTGTTCTTGGTGTGTGTCTGTCACACACACATGTACTAAACAAGTGTTCAGCTAGAACAGACAGAAAATGTCCTTGATACTAAACACATGAGCTGCCATTTATGTGAGCGCAATTAAGTCCACCTGGATGTGTAAATGCACACCTATACCGACATATGATTTCAAGGTCCGCTACGGGTTGACATTTAACCATTTTCCTATGAACATTTCATAGTATAAAAATAAGTATTTCAAAAAAATCCTTCGACTTTAAAAATTTAATTACCTTACAGTTCATTTGCCACTTTCCTTATTTATTATTATTATTTTTTTTTTTTTACATTTTGTCCTTTCCTCTCTCATCATTTCACTGATTCCAATAATTGCTTCATTTACCGTCTGCCAGAGTTGAACGTCTATGTTTGTGATATGACAGGCCATGCTCTATTTTTTTCTGTGGTTGACTCTCATCAAGGCCCACAGCCAATAGGTCCCAGCCTAAATTTTGGGCAAAAGGAAACTACCTGAACAAGCTGACCACCCCAGCACTGCCCGGGTAATCTCTGAATGACATCCGATAAACTCTCTCTCTCTCTCCCATTCCCGTTAAGATAGTTGCTTCAGTTACATTGCCCAGCATTTTTCACATTTTACATTTCACCACTTCCTATCAGAGCAGAACTTGGACTTGAAGGGCATTGGGAGTGTCTCTTTACATCCCAGCGACCTCAAAAACTATGGATTAGACTCTAATATCTGTAGTTTTCAGTTACTTTTAAATATCACCACCTTCCCGCCCATTCTCATGGCTCCCTTCCTATCAGGGCTAAACTTGGACTTAAAGGGCATTGAGTGTCACTATTCATCTCGGTGACCCTCAAAAACTATGGATTAGACACTAATATCTGTATTTTGTGGTTATTTTTACATGACACCAGCTTCTCACCCCTTTTTCACCCCACCCCCTTCTTAGTCGGGCTGAAGTTGGACTAAAAGGGCTTTGGGAGTGTCATTATTCATCTCAGCAACCTAAAAACCTATGGCTTAAACACTCATAGCTTGTTTTCAGTTATTCTCACATATCACCCTCCATCCTACCTATTTCTCACTCAAGTGCTAGCTAAAATTAATCAGTAATTTTCTCCATTGTGAATAATCAATTTCAAGTGAGAGAAAGTCTATGTGTAATTGAATGCTGACCTGTAATTTTTTTCCAGAATCCTGTTGTCTGGCTCTTCATGTTCTGCCAGTGCCCTTGTGAAACCATTGCCTGAGAAGAATCATTTAATCTCAAAGATACTTCTGTAATGAGTCAACAAGGACCACATGGTAGAGCCCCTCAATCACTAAATAATGTTGCGTGAACGTAAATAATTTTATCAGCCAGTCTACAGTGAGATAAGATTCATAACAACCTATTTGTAAGGCTGTAGCCCATTTAATTTCTTTTATTTGTTGACTTAGTTATACCTTTTACAGCAAATTATATGTGCCGTGCATATGGAACAGCCAGCATATCCAGATTAAGTCTAACAGTATATTTATAAATAAATTTATGCAAAGTAAATGACTGGTCTGAAGGGTGACCTTCCCATTTTCATTGAACAGATGTAATATCAAGGTAAGTCATACTAGTAATTACATTTATTGTTTATATTCTGAGATCTTGGTGTTGGCCCCTAAAGCAAACTGAATTCAAAATTCAATTTAACTCTCCCAACCGGACTCAGAACATAAAAGTGATGATTTCTAGCCAGGATTCCTAGTAAATTAGTATCAAGAATTAACATCTCTATTACTAGACTAGGAAGGGGGATGAATCAAGGAATAAAGTAATTTGATTCCATTATTCGCAAGGACAAAAATAAAGGGCGATAGAACCGAAGCTAAAGATAACAAGGTAAAGGTTATTATTATAATTGTTATGGTACTTAGGATATGTTAGGAACAGATAGGCATAACAAGTGTTTTAAAACAAGTGATTTGTCGCTGGTTATAGTAGAAAGGCAAGAGCATCAAAGACTTCTTAAGAATGAATGTCCACGAAATTCTGTGCGGTGTAATACCAGATGCCCTCATCAACACTGGTACGCAGAGCTAGTTATGCATTTAGGAAGTGCTTTGCCAGGGATTCATTGCATGTGTTAGCCATGAACAGGTAGCTAAGTGTATTGTTCAAAAACAGTTATGGCAGAGGAAGTGTACAATTTCTTTATCAGTGAAGTGTAGGTAAAAAATTTGCTTATAAGAATACCACGTGTTGAGAACTCTCAGTAATATCCTTGGTGCATGCACGACCCGAACCACCATATCAAGTCACTTTCACTAACACAGCTTTGCCAATGAGCGGAGTGCCCCTGTTGCACTTTGCATCATTAGCTTGCTGAGCAAAATTCCATTTCTTTTCAGACCCAACGTTAAGCTTAACATAAAAAACTTTGATGGTAAACTGAAAACCCTCACCACCATTAAACTCGTCATGATGGGAGCTAGGTATTAAATTACATGAATTTTAAAAGTAAATGTACAAGTAACTTAGCATAATTGTTCCAAAGTAAACTGGTAAGAGTAAGTTAGAGTCATTCAAATTAAGGCAAGAAGTGCATTCCTATACAAGTATACTCTCAGAGAGAAAGAGAGAGAAAACTCTAATGTTCTTACATCATAACAAAAGGAAATTAATAAGTTTTTATATCAAGCACTCCAGCCACTGGAGTGAGCTCTTGTGCACCATCATTTAATAACGGTTATTAACTATTTTACTTGAGTGGAGTTTTTTTTTCTTTATCGAAGACTGACGTATACCACAAGCACCAAATCACTCATTGAGTGCAACTCCAAAACCTTCCTTTCCTCATGTCAGAAAGCAGCCAGTAGTTCTTAGAACTAGCCGCCCATGAGTGCAAGCCAGAAGTTTTCCCTTTCATAGTGCCATTAATCTGAGGCATTGCCAACAACTAGACAGATGAGGCACTTAATTTTCACTTTCCTTTCTACTCATTGCTTACACTCTGTCTCATGCAGAGTGCCATTTCCTTCAGGGTAATTTGGTTGAACTGCCCATTAGTGTTGTTCCCTGGAACACACTGGCACCCATGCACCACCAAGACATAGTCATCACATTACAAGCCACTGCACCCATACTTGAGATACAGAGTGACAACGTCAGCATATCCGCCCATAAGGATTGTTGCTCCTTCAGGATCGTTCCATTCATTAGAGTGTCCGTCCATAAGGATATATGCTCCTTCAGGATCACTACATTTCATCAGCGTATCTGCCCATAAGGATCATTGTTCCTTAAGGATCGCTTCAACAGTGTGACCTTTGCATGGCACACGCAACCACAGTACCACTAAGTTATGGGACTCTTCCTCAATTTCACCGATCCTTACCTAAGACATCATAACCAACCAGAACCATGTCCGCACAGCAATACACAGCCTTCATGAACCTGGGAAAGGATGCAGGCCTTACAAGTAAGAATCTCACCACGTGGTTACAGGAAAGGCTAGACACTTAAAGAAAAGAAGGGGGGGGGGAACAAGAGGAACTGAAAAGGTACAAAGAAGCCAAGGTAGCACAAGACCTAGCTCTCAAGGAAAAGGAGCTCGAGCTGGAGAAGACTCCAAAAGAAAGTGCCAAAATTCTGGCCAACCAACAACCCTCCATACCCACACCTGCTGTGCCTAATGCTCCAATATCTAGCATTAATGCTCTGAGCCCAACGCATGGATGGAAAAAGTAAAAGTGCCCTCCGACAATTACATCACCACTGAAACAGAGAGGGCCACCATGCTTGCCAAGCACATGGACAGCAAAGCCAAAACTGCCCTCTGCTCCCTAGGTAAGGGTAAGAGAAGGGACATGTTAGAAGTTCAACAGGTGATAGACAAAAAATACGAAATCACCCCTGAGAGATGGTGACAGTGTTTTAGAGGTCTTGCCAAGAATACGACAAAATTAGGACAACATTGGCTCGATGCCATGTTATGCACAAAGTTCCAGGACCTCTTTAACCGGATCATGCTGGAGGATCTTTTCCAGTGTGTTTCTGCACCTCTCTCTGTGCACCTCAACAACAAGCAACCTAAAACTATTGCAAAAACTTGTTGTATGGCCAATGACTGGGAGACTTTAACCCCTCTCACAGCACATCTCACCTGCACATAGTGCTTTCTGGACATCTCTCCGGATCAAGTTTCCTGGAAAACGGACGCCATGGCATACCTCCAACTTCCAACTTCTCCAAGATAGTTGGTCACCCCAAATCTGAGTGCTGCATTAAGAAGGGAGTCAACCAGCAACACCTTCAGAGGTCTCCTACAACACCTAATGGCCTCTCTCAATCCACTGACAATCAATCATCTCCTTTGACAGTCACCACAGGGAAATCAGCCCAGCCAAGGGGACCCTGCAGAGACTGTAGAACTTCAGGGCACTACTCTACAGGATATTCTGGTTCCTCAAAACATATCCCTTCTGCCAAGCACATACACCTCATGAGTACCCAACCTCCTTGTCCATGTCGCCCAATATGTCTCACTCCGAGAGGGTATGGGCTGAGTCCGTCATAGTAGTGCCCCTGGATGGCTCTAGCCTACCAGTGACCCTTCCGATTACAGTAGACACGGACTCCGGTCTTTGTCTAATTGATCACTCCCAAGTGCCAGGCAATGCCACTGTAGATGAGACAACCAGGTGGACGATGACTTGGATAGAGGATCAATCTAAGACTGTTCCCACAGTTGGGCTTCAGGTGACTACCCCTTGGGGCCCACAAGCAAACCGCATTGGAGTGCCCAGCTACCTCCACCGGGGAGGCCTCCGCTCCAGAATCACCCTACTGGGACACCACCACCATGGCAGGCATACCCTAATGAGCACTACCTTCCACTCCCTAAAGTTGTCGATGGGAGGGGCAATCTTCATGCAATTCCAGGCCCAGCCCTCGTTCCTTACAAAAGTACGGCCACTAAAATTTTTCTTCCTCATCATGAAAGAAAACCAACAAACCCAAATGCCACTGCAAGATCTGTAATATAAGAGGGCACTCTACAAATTGGTCTGGGTGCCCTAGCAAACAAAGTGCAGTGGACACCACAAACAGAGCTCTTCCTAAAGGCCCTGCCCTCCAACTGAGACAGAAATCACTGTCTCACGCTACCTCAGGTACACAGAGGGGTTTAGCACCTCCGGGTCCCTCATCAGGTACACTGACTCCAAGTCTATGCCAGTGCCACTCAAGAGCGCTGAGCAGTGCCACGCATCATCTTTCTCAAACGCTGAGCTGCCACTAACCTTAATCTCGGTGCCTGGCCCTAAGTTAGTGCAAGTGCTTGGTCCCAATTATGTCATGGATCCTCCTACAAGAGATCCTCCAATCATGGCCAATTGTGAGCCTCCAGCCCCAATGATTCTTCTTCACCATTACCTTCATCTGCCGCAGATAAAACTCTGGCCGACCTTAACGATACACCTTCTTTGGTCAACAAGGAACTATCCGGCCAGGATGCAGAAACTATTCCTACCCCTACAGCAGCTGTCACAGCAGCCAAAGTAGGGGGCCTCCCTGTAGCTCCTAGGACTACCTATGATTCTGCTCCTGAGAGCATTACTACCCAAAGAGAAAAAGGGCCGACAAAAAGCAAATTAACCAATAAGAGCCACAAGCTCTCCTTAGCACTTGTGTTCATTGGCACAGTGCCACTTTCCACCTCAGAGTGATCCTGGCATCTATCCAGAGGAGGTAGCTGGCATGATCTCTGCCCAAGTAGACTAACACCTAACACCCTCGGGATCTTGTAGTACTAACCTTGTAATTGACCTCATGGTAAAACTGTCCAATACTCAAGCTGGTACACTCCTGACTGCTTAGCATAATGACTCTTGCATAAACTATTCCAATAATACCATATTCATTACCATGTTCCATAGGCATATCAACCCTCCATGTTGCTCATTTCTGAATATTGCATGCATTGTAACATAAAGGATTCAATAATCTGTGAACAACTGCATTTCGTTTGATCAGCATCATTTCAATTAGTGCCAGGGCAGTAGGATAGTAGACCATGTCACCACAACACAATATCCCATATATCCTTTGCCTAGGATTAAAGTTCTCTTTCATCAGAACAGCCAGTAGAAGTTGGTAGATACTGCTCTATAGTGTTAGGTGGCTGTAAAAAGCTAGTAACCTAGTACCCCTCCTAGCAGTTAGGTAGGTCATTTTAGTTAACTGCATTGCAAAAAACGTACAGGCCTTCATGCCTGAAAGGGAGTGAATGCCTTCTTAAAGGGGGGAGCTCTTACATATTTAAATATCCGTCTCTCCAGCTGTTAGCTAGGAATTCGAATTTCATGGCAGCTGGAGATCCCACTAGAGGATGAAGGAATGTAGGCACCATTCCCCCAACATCATACAATATTGCGGGGGTACAAGTAGCTGTTAGGGAAAAGGAAAGGTCAGGATAAAAAATGGGCCATGAGGCAGACCCTCGCATAGTCTTAGCTATAAGATCTATTTCCCTATGACCTGGTGCTTGTGGTTATTTGCTACTTTCAGTTAGACCTCTGTCCTGCCTGTCGCCAGAGCCCAGCTGACCCCAGCGTGCCTTGGAGCTGCCAACAAAGCAAAAGCTCACTTCACCTCTTAACTGACCCATGCCCCTCTAGTCCACCATTGGCCATGTGTTGAATCCATCCTATGCAAGCAAGCTCCATGCACAGATGCAATAAGGTACATTTTGAAGGTGCAAGTAATGCCAGTGTTCTTTTCCTGTTATTGAATTTCCCTCATTTTTCAGTATTTTTAACTTTCCATTCTCCTAAATGAAGACCCTCTGTTCCACTTCCTAGAACGCACATTTTCCCTCATGACTTGTTCCAAGCCTATATTAAGTTTGTCCTATGATAGAAAAAATTATAGTACTCCCACCATAGTGTTACCAAGTGCTAACTAAAATTAATTAATAATTCCCTCCATCGTGAATAATTAATTTCACGTTAGCAAAGGTCTTTGTGTAATTAAATACTGACCTGTAATTCTTTTCCAAAATCACAATGTCTAGCTCTTCATATTCTGCCCCTGCCCTTGTAAAACCATTGCCTTAAAATTCATTCAATCTTGAAGATACTTCTGCAACAAGTCAACAAAGGCCACATATTACAGCCCCTCAAACATTAAATAATGTTTCATGAATGTAAATAATTTTATCAGCCAGTCTCCAGTGAGATGAGATCCATAACAACCTCTTTGTAGGGCTGTAGCCCATTCATTTTCTTTTATATGCTGACTTAGTTATATCTTTTACGGCACATTGTATGTGTCCTGCATATGGAACTGCCTGCTTATCCATATTAATTCTAACTGTAAATTTGTAAATAAATTTATGTAATGTAACTGACTGGTTTGAAAGGCAACCTCTCCATTTTCATTGGATAGATGTAATATCAAGGTAAGTCATTCTAGTAATCACATTTATTTTCTAAGTTCTGAGATCTTGGTGTTGTGTCCTCAGGCAAACTTAATTCAAAATTCAATTTAACTCCCGCAACCGGACTCAGAAGGATAGAGATGGAAATATATTGTATAGGGATGAAGACATTAAGAAGAGATGGATAGATATTTTGAACAGCTTTTAAATATTGAAAATGAGAGAAAGGAAATACGGGAAGCACAGAGGTTGAAGGAACTAGTGATGGAGATACAGGATACAGAAGTGAAGAGAGCACCAGGTCCATTGGAGTTCCAAATTGAAATGATTAAATTACTAGGTACAGGAGGAAGAAATAGATACTGGATTTATTAAGAGCTATATGGGAAGAGGAAGAAATTCCAAGGGACTGGGAAGAGAGTTTAATGGTGTATATATATACAAGCAGAAGGGAGATGTCATGGATTGTGGTAACTGCAGGGAAATGAAACTAACAGAGCATGGATTGAAAGTTTTAGAGAGGATACTGGATAAGAGATTAAGAGAGATTGTAAAGATCAGGAAACAACAATAGGGATTTAGGAGAGGAAGAGAAACATTGGATGCCATCTTCATAGTAAGACAGCTACATGAAAAGAGGTAAGAGGGAAACTAGGAGCTCTATTGTGCATTTATAGACCTAGAGAAAGCATACAATAAAATCCCAAGATAAGTGATATTTTGGTGTTTGAGAAAGAGGAAAATCCACAACAGTAATAATAACAGGTGGGAAAACAGAAAACGTTGAAGTTAGTGTTGGGTTACACCAGGGGTAAGCATTAAGCCCAATTTTGTTTGTGCTGGTCATTGATGTCATGAGTGAAGAGATCAGCAATGAAGAGCTATGAGGTGGATTAAAGATGAATGTAAATAAAACAGAGGTTTTGGTGAGCAGTGGTGAAGATAGAGACAATAGTAATACAAGAAAGAAGAGGCTCGATTATAAAACATAAGGAAAATTTTGAATACTTAGGATCTACTTTTGGCTAAGAGGAAGGATGCGAGGCTGAAGTTGACAGTAGAATAAAAGCTGCGTAGGGGAAGTGAAGAGAAGTAGCTGGAGTAGTGTGTGATAAGAAAATGCCAATCAAGCTAAAAGTCAAGATCTATATCACAGTAATAAGACAAGTGCTAATGTATGGATCAGAAACATGGGCTCTAAGAAGAAAAAAAGAAGCAAAGCTTGAGAGAACAGAGATGAGAAAGCTGAGCTGGATTATGGGAATATCCCTGCTTGAGAGATTGGAAAATGATGAAATAAGAAGAAGGCCAGGCTAAGTAAAGATTAGAGGTGGTAAGAGATTCACGATTGAGATGGTATGGGTATGTGTTGAGGATGGATGAAAAGGAGGGAGTGAAGAGGTCTTGGGAGGAACCTGTTTGAAGAAGATCGTTAGGGAGACAGAGAATTAGATGGCGAGGTAAAGTGAAGGAAGATATGCAGAGAAGAGGTTTGGTGGAGGATGACGCCTTTGATGGAAGGCAGTGGAGAAGGCGCATTAGGTAAGAAGAACCGAACTCAGAACATAATATATATTTATGTTCTGAGTCCAGTTCTTCTTCTTTTTCCCTCTGTTATCCCTACAATAAGGGGTCGGTTGCCTGATGTGCCTTCTCCACTGCCTTCCATCAAAGGCATCATCCTCCACCAAACCACTTCTCTCCATAACTATAAATATACCATATATTTCTATATCAAAAACATCCCCACATAAAATAACAGCACTCCCCATTTAAAATACAACAGTCGCCTCTCAACAATAGCTTTCACAATCTTTCTGAGAGATCTGACTCATGACCTTTCCTTCCAAAGTAATGCCGCGGGCCATTATTCTCCACAGGTATGCCTACACCTGGCTGTGGTCATAATGGGTCACATGTTAGGTGCATGGTGGACTGGGGACACCATGAGGTCAGTGCACCAAGATGACGCACCTGCCTTCTGTCGGAATGTCGCTGAACTCTGACCGAGACAACAAAAGTCCGCTGCAGATGAAGGTTCGCCTTAGATGAACGCCTGCCACCCTTGCTAATGCACCTAACACTTAGGCATTAGCCCCCTTGCTCCTCACTATTGAGACGTCCACGTGTGAAACTATATGGTCCATAGTGTTTTTTCTTTCCCGTGGTGCCATTAGAAGAAGTCGATCTAAGATAATGTATGAAAGTAATGGTTTCCATACAGTCAGCCTTAATTTTTTCGCCAACTATATTTCATTTCCTTTCTCTGTGTGCGATTTATTGCTTCCCCATTGTCCCAGCATCGTGCTCAACCTCTGTGATAGCGTAACACATTCCCTATTGTTATTTACAATCTTGTAAATATTTCAATTGTGCTTGCTCTCAGTAATAGCAGCCCTCTTGAGATATTCCCATTGTGAATAGCGTCTGCTACAGTGATTTATCGGCAAGTAATGTACTGTTGGGTCACGGTATGCTCCCTTAATTAACTAGTAATGTAACATTCCCTTTTGTTTAAGCACCCAGTAACTCTCTAAACCCTGTGAGTGAACTGTAACGCAACATAATAAGAGAATAATTGTGGTTAGTACTTTGTGTAAGATTTCCTCGATCCTCGATCACGTGTCTGTTGTACTTGTGTTGATCTTGTGATGAAATCAACTGCAGATGTGCCCTTTCATGCCTCGCTGTTGAAAGCAGACTCTTGGAACGTGTAAGCTCGGGGACCAGTATTTTTCTTCGTGCTCACTTCTTATTCACGTGTCCGGTCAAGCCAGGCCACGTTTTAGCTGATCTAAAATCAACTTTGCTTAATTACCTATTAATCATTGGACCTTAAGAGTCCCTGTCACCCATCAGGTGTTGTTTAAGTTATTTAAACCCTTAGAGTTTAAATCAATTTTCATTTACTCTAAAGTAGGCCTTCAGCCGTAAGATTTTTTTTTTTTTTTTTTTTTTTTTTAAGTACGGTCCCTTTTTAAATTCTCTACCAAGGTCAGTTTAGCGTTCACTGGTTGCTTAAGGTTGGGATTAGAACTTGATAATATATATATAAATATACATATGTGTGTGTGAGTGTGTGTGTGTGTGTGTGTATGTGTGTTTGTATGCATGTATGCTATCCACACATGCATAGCGAAAATGAGAGTTTTACCAGTCTCTCTCATAACCTGACGATACTAGATAGTACATGGAGAGAGCTGAGGTCCTACATGGCAATAAAAAGAAAGATCAAGCGTGTATTCGATCCAGAACCACCTCAACCTATGTTACTTGCTATGCCTTTCATTCATAGAGCAACTTTCCCAAAAGTTTACATGAAATCCGACAAAAATCTTTTTAGATATTCTGTAGAGTGACTAAGACAGTGACTATACGCACAGCCTTCATCCAGCTTCGTTTCGGTGAATATACGTACAGCTTTCATCCAGAAAAAAAAAAAAAAAACCTGCATGGGCGTCTGGTGCCTCATCACTTCCTGCCCCATAGAGTTGAAAATCTTATTCTGTTGGTTAAACATTTTACTAACGGTAATAATGAAAACGTTCTCTAACCTACTGCAATGTATAGTTACAAGTCCGACGAATCCCCTAACTATGAAGATTTAACCAATCAATTCACTGAATGATTAATACAGTATTAAACCAAAAAATCAACGAAAATATCCTTTAAAATTCAATACCAAGTATT
The DNA here is from genome assembly GCF_015104395.2 of Macrobrachium nipponense. Classification (NCBI taxonomy): domain Eukaryota; kingdom Metazoa; phylum Arthropoda; class Malacostraca; order Decapoda; family Palaemonidae; genus Macrobrachium; species Macrobrachium nipponense. The sequence continues at coordinate 61,227,156 of NC_087203.1, read as the reverse complement.
TAGAATTTACACACACACACACACACACACACACACACACACACTCTGTAAATAATCATAACTTGTGATGTTTCGTGGTATTTCTTGGAAATGACGGAGTTAATTTGATTTTACAGACTGGCGGTCCAATGGTTCTAGTCATCGAAGATTCCTGGGGAGAATGCCGTATTCCGTATGGAGAACAGGATGAAACCATAATGGAACCTGAAGATAAATATCTAGAGAGTAGAAAGGGCCTTTAATAAATATCCAGTCATCTTTACCTGGAAGACAACACCCTCCTGTGGCATCCAACGATGCGCAACGGTCACAAGCGCCTTCCACCCCTCCATCCCCCATCCCCCCCTCCCCCCTCCCCCCATCCCCCTCCATTCCCCTCTACAGCGCTTGATTTTCGGTCGGTTTCGCATCACTGAGTACAGAAGGGGGATGATGAGCCAAGTTCATTGAATCAATATGAACACCTGTTGTTTCCAAAATACGATCACAAACCTCAAGGTGGAAAGGTGAAAAAGAAAAGAACAGCCTCTAAAAATAAACGGTCGAAACAACTGTTGCACAACGCATGTACACACACCACAACATATAAAGCTAAAACTTCAAGTGTCTTCAAACCATAACTCTATATTGTACAATGTTACTCTTAATACTGCGGTATTCAAAGCCAAATATCTTAAAATTGCTGAATAAATTAAACGCCTAAAAATCAAATATTTAAAAAGCTCAAGCTAGTCAAAAGGACGAAGACAATATTTGCAGAATGACTATTCATAATATAAGTAAAATATCTCTCCATCAGCTAGAAGAGGATCCTGGCATCTTCAGAGCCCAAAGAATTTATACGGTATTAGAGCGTCATTACGGTGGAGAGAAGATAAGGCTTAAGGCTCAAGTTAGAAATGTTTATCTTCAGCTTTTGACTGAGAAGCCAAATGGTTACCAGGAAGCAATGAAAAGACAAATGTTTCACAGACTATGTAAGCAAGAAAAGATTTATTTATAAAAAGGCAGGTGGTAACTAAAATTGAATATCTTCAGCTTGTACAATCCGCAAGGAATTTTTCTATTACTTAGATAAAGGTAAGTGTCATCTTCTGAAATGACTATCTCCAGCTGGAATTTACAATGCGTAAGGAAGTATAAATAATTTTATTTACAAAAATGCAGGCATCATATTTACAACTAGGTATCTACAACGGAAATGTGTGAGTTGTAAGGATTTTTTCTTTTTTACTTAGAAAAGGTAGATTACATCTTTAAAATTTCTGGTATTGCGTTTAATGTTTAAAGCACAATACCCAAAGTACGTAACAATCTACTACATACGGATGGAGTTTCTGAAATAAAACCTTAAAAGCCAGGCTAAAACTTGATTCAAGAAGAACTTCTTATCCTTTGATATGAGTAAAAGGAATGTCACTGATATTCAAAATATCTAAAAACGACAATATTCCCATGTACCGTTATATTATTACTCAAAGTCATAAAACGCAGAAGTGTGTGCCACACAGCACTAGATAAAGAAAACATGAACAGAAAGACCACCAAGCAAATCAGAAAAAGTTATAAACAAAAAGAAAGGGAACAGAAAAACAATCAACATACAGAGCATAAAACGTCCATTACGTCTGAGGAAGAAGTGACCTGTAAGAGTAGAAGTTGCAAAACGAGAGAGAGAGAGAGAGAGAGAGAGAGAGAGAGAGAGAGAGAGTCATGAATAAAGGAGGAAGAAGAAGGGGAGGTTTGTGTATAGACGGGAGGGAAAAATATGGAATAAACAGAGAGCAATAAAAATACGGCAACATCCATGAAAGGGTAGAGTGGAAGGAGGAATAAAAAAGCAGGACGTAACAGAACGAGAGAAATGGAGAAGAAGGGGAGAAGATACACAAGAAGAAGAGGCCTTAGGTTTATTGAACCGAAGAGAGTGAAAGCACTACCAAGCGAAAGTATTATACTAATGGGAAAAAAATATTAAAACCAGAACTAAGGGAATTTATTGATATATGCAAAGTGAGTAATATACGTATGTTTAAATATTCTTTCTTTAGATTTCCCGAGCACAAAATTTCAGTTGGGGAACCTACAAACTTGGAGAAAATTGGGAAATTGATTTAGCTTTCGGAGAGAACGCTGCTCTTCTCTCTGAATACAACTGAAAAGAATTAACACAAGAACACAGTACAGATAAAAGTGAGATGGCAGTCAAAAATAGGTAAATTAATTCAAAACACGAAGTCCTTTCTTTCAGTAATAAATATAGTATAACCTCCCCTTGCTCTTCTGTTAGTTCCTTGTAGTAAATGCAATAAGATTACACAGGTGAAATTATAGATTTTGAAAGATGAAAATTGCAACACAGAAATGCGATTACGAAGGGAAACGAGATAGTGACAATTTTCAGCATATACAAAGAGAAAATTATGGGACCTGCTTAAGTGATGCTACTGAAATATTTTAGGGACAATGAAAAAAAGGAAGATAATTCAAACATATATTAATATAACTATAGATTTAATCATCTGTTACTGTCAATACAATCAACAAACTGGCCAGGCTTGTAAATAAAACAATCCAATTTTTTTCATTAACAACCATATTGCACTTATTTTTTTTATCTATTCTTTTTTTTGGTGGGATGGAACGATATTCTATGAAATAAAAAGTGGTTAAGCGTAGCTACATGCTATTTCTCCTTACCGTTATCTGTACTATGCACTAGCGCACGTTTTTATTTTTACTTGCATCCTGAAATAGAGGAAAGGAATTGTCGCTACGAAAGCTAAATAAATTTACACATTTTCTTCATTTAACTTTATAGATTCGAACGGAAGACTTGGACGGAACGGGTAACCTAGCCAAGAAGACGGCATTATAAAGAGAGAGAGAGAGAGAGAGAGAGAGAGAGAGAGAGAGAGAGAGAGAGAGAGAGAGAGCAAACAAAGATAAGATACTTAGAATAAAAAGGATTAGGAAACAAGACCTAAACTCTTAATAATATATACAACAAATATACTACTGATGTTCAGGCACACTCAACTATATATAAATGAGTAGAGCCTTTTGGTTTACTAAGATGAAATTCAAGATAAGCTTCCCTTATCAACATTTTCAGGATCAGTTACTTCAGACTTCTTTTAAGTCTAACACGATTCATATTGTTCAATTTAATAAATAATGAGGTTTTTACTCTAACGCCGTAAATTATTTTCTACATCTTAGAAGTTAAATCCTTTAAAAAAAGTTATCCGTACCTGGATTTTTTTTTTTCCTCTCTCTCTCTCTCTTACGTCCGAAGCCCTGCTTTTTTTTCTTCCTAGACGAAAGTGAATCATAGGCAACTCGTTTAATCCAAGACTCTCTGAAAGTATAATAGTTATATTTATAATGTTCGGCTGCACTCAAGAAGTACCTAACCTACATAATATTATGTTCGTGCACACGGTGAAACTACCTCCCCGTATAAATCTCGGAAAGCTCTCCTTTTCCTATATATATATATATATATATATATATATATATATATATATATATATATATATATATATATAATATATATATATATATATATATATATATATATATATATATATATATATATATATCGAGCTACAAATGTCCTTTAATATCTAATTCGCTCTACCTCGGAAATAATATATTTTCATATGTGTTTAACCGAAGGGGAATTTTTTTAGGCGATAAGATTGCCGGCCGACGGGCACGAACCATCGACATCTTCGATTCCAAGACCGGCAGTGGCGGGGTGGGCAAAGGCTTCACTGCCGGTCCTGGAATTAAAGATGTCGATGGTTTGTGCCCGTCGGCCGGCAATTCTATTATCGCCCTAAAAATTCCCCTTCGGTTAAACATATATGAAAATATATTAACTCCGAGGTAGAGCGAATTAGATATTAACCCTCTTACGCCGATTGGACGTATTAAACGTCGAGTCAAAATGTCTCCCGTATGCCGATTGGACGTACCATACGTCGACTCAAAAAAGTTTTTTTTTAAATTCGCGGAAAAAAAAAATACTTATAGGCCTACCAGCCGAAAACTTTTGAATCACGCGCCTTGGGGATGCTGGGAGATCACGGATCAAGGCCTTGTTTTGTTTTGAAGCGTGACCCAAGTGCGCATGCGCGGAATCCTTCCTTCTCGCTCCAGCCAGCATCATCATAGCATCATCCGTCAGCGATCTTTTGCCGCAATCGTGTTTGACTGAGCTTGTGCGAGACTTTGAACATTTGTGTTGGTACAGAACGTTCATAGAGATGTCTGACCGTCGTATGACACGCGAAAGGCGCGTTTTACCCGTCGGAAGGGATCGTGTTAGAAGAGTTTTGGACTTGGATGCTGGCGAAGGACCCAGCACCCAACCTGACCTCGCTCCTCAACGCCGTTCTGTGCGACCACGTGTCGATGAAAGTGCTTCGAATGTGTCTCATTTGCCGTTAGTAACCCCCAAGGAAACATCGTGCCATCCTTAGGGGCATTCGTAGGAATTTGGGAGGGCTCAAACCAAGAGACATTGACGATTATTTATCGGAGCTCGATCGAGAGCATTTGGCAAGTCCTCATTTTGATGGCGGTTGGTCATCCAGTGACGAGGACATTACTCCCAATCATAGTGATGACGAGGATTATTTGCCCCCAATGTCCGTTCGAGGGTCACATCCCGAAAGTGAACTAGAATTTAGTAGTTATAGTGCTTATGAGGGGGAATCTGAGGAGGGGGAGGACGATGATTTAGGATCAAGTTTTGTTGGCGATGATGATACAGAAAGCGAAGGCTTGAGTGAGGGAGATGGGCCAGTGAGGGGGGTTCGTGTGGGAAATCGTGCCCGCGCTCGTGCCCGCGCGCGCGCGCGCAGGGGCACGTAGAAGGTCGGATAGTCGTGCTAGCCTAGGGTCGTCCGAGAGCGACGATGGGTGGACAGAGGACCCCCCCCACACCACCTACCATGCATCCATTTACAGCAAATCCTGGGCTCACCGTACCTGTTCCCTGACTGCTCTGGGTTTTGTTCAGCTTTTCCTTACGCGGGAATTGCTGGAGTACCTGGTAGCAGAGACGGTAGACTACGCCAGGTATTGCCGTGATGAACTACGCACGACATTATCTTATCACTGGCGAGGCTGCGACCTCCCTGACATGGCGCATTTTTTGGGGTTCCACGTTTTTTTTGGATTGATTCCTGCTGCCGACGTCAGGATGTATTGGAGGCGTAATTTTCTTTTATGTACGCCCTATGTGCCCGGCATTATGCCCCGTGATACTTTCCTGGCGTTGGACGAGATATTTTAACGGCCTTCAACAGAAGGGCCATACCCCGGAATAACTCTGATCGCCTCATTTTAGTGCGCCCAGTGTTGGAATATATTCGTGAACGCTGTAAAAACTCTCGTGATTCCTGGAAAGAACCTTTCTTTAGATGAGGGGATGATGCCTTACAAAGGACGTCTAAGCATCAAAGTGTATAACCCCAAGAAGCCGAAGAAATATGGCGTGAAATTTTTTTTTATTACCGAGGCCAACACTGGCTACGTCGTGGACTTTTCGGTGTATTCCGGGGTCTTCTCCACGATCGTTCCGTAACCAGGGATACCACCTGTTTTATGGATAATTATTATAACTCGTATCCCTGGCCCAGGAACTGTATGATGCAGGTGTTCACGTCAGTGGTACCCTTCGGTTGGTGCGTGGGGCCCCGAATTCCCTCAAGAAGTAACGCTAGCCATCAGCAACATCTGGCAAGAGGAGAACACAGTGGCGGCGGAAGGGAGCTGTCTTCGTCATCTGTTTGAAGGGTGTCCGACTCGTCCCCATGATTACGACGAGCCATGAACCTGTCCAAGAGGAGATCGTGCAGCGGAAGAAGACGCGTCGACAGGGCCGAGTTGTGTATGAGCAGTTTCGTGTTGAGCGCCCTACCGTCATTGGGCACTACAATAGGCACATGGAGGAGTTGATCTCTTTGATCAACTCATCCAATATTATCCCTTCGCCAGGAGAACCAGGAGATGGACCCAAAAGCTCCTGAAATACTTCTGCAGTTGGCCCTCCAAAATGCCTACGTACTCTACTGTGGGTACTACGGTTCCCGATCTACGGAGGATGAGCCACTTACAGTTCCTCGAGGCAGCCGGGAAGCCCTCATCAACTTTGATCCCAATGAGTGGCCTTCCATGTCTGCCCCCCTGCCTTGAGCTGTAGATCTACCCATAGAGGAAAGGGCAGACCTTCGGGGTGCCAACTTCAGTCATCCTTCTGCCGCCGCCCCTGCTGCCGACGCCCCTGCTGCTGACGCCCCTGCTGCCGCCGCCCCTGCTGCCGACGCCCCTGCTGCCGCGCCCCTGCTGCTTGACGCCCCTGCTGCCGCCGCCCCTGCTGACGCCCCACCCGCGCCCCTTCTCGTCTGGTAGTGGACCCTCCGTGTCGGCTGATGCCAGGGGATCACACACTGGATCTCCTAGAAGGGCGCAGGCAGAAACGGTGCCGGGTGTGCCATATGAATGGCAGAAGGAGAGACACCCGGTTCTTCTGTCGCACCTGCAAGATAGCTCTATGCAGGTTCGGGGAGTGTGACCGCAAATACCACAGTGTGGTCTTGTATTGGAGTGCGACTCAGCGGCGGTCAAGGGAGGGCGCACGGAACCGCGCCCTATCCCAGTGGCCGTAAGGGCGCGCGTCTCCCTCCTCCACCTGTACCTCGTCATGTCGAGAGGAAAAAAAATGCAAGACTCTTCAATGGAGGAGGGAGAAAACAAGAATAGAACGAAGAGTCAGGATTAGGAGTGAGTATTCTGCATTTGTTTATATTTATTTTTTTATTTATTTTCAAGTTTTTATATCTCAGTATCTATGCATGAATACGATATTTCATTGTATGCAAAAAAAGAAAAGGTGTCACCTGCATTCCTTTTATTTATGTATTCGTACCAGAATCGGAAAATGTAATAAATAAAGAACATACATATATATATATATATATATAATATATATATAATATATAGATATATATATATATATATATATATATATATATATAATATATATTATATATATATATATATATATATATATATTATATATATATCTATATATATATATCTATATATATATATATATATATATGTATATATATATATATATATATATATATATTCTTTATTTTTTTTTTATGTTGGTATTTTTGGGTAAGCAAAATACATAACAGTCTAGTAATCTTCATTTATTTATCTTCATTTTGAAACAAATTTGAAGTCTCTAGAACAATATTGTGATTTATGGTGAATTTTTGAAAAAATATCTTTCTTCCCTCCGCGCAACGCTTCGCGGCCGAAAATCTCCGAAATGCGTAGATCGTATTATCCTAATATTTGCTCCTTTTCATATTAGCCGTTTTATAGAGTTTTATATATCAAAATGTGCGCAAATTCATGAAGAATACAACAAAAAATAATTAAAGGTTGTAGCTTTTCTCATATCTGAAATATCTGCATATAAATTACGATAATTGGAAAAAATACTACGTACGGTCAACTTTGACGCAATTGAAATGGTCAAAAAACGTAATTGTAAGCTAAATCTCTTACGGCCTAGTAATATTCATTTATTTATCTTCATTTTGAAACAAATTTGAAGTCTCTAGAACAATATTGTGATTTATGGTGAATTTCTGAAAAAAATATCTTTCTTCCCTCCGCGCGCCGTTTCGCGGCCGAAAATCTCCGAAATGCGTAGATCGCATTATCCTAATATTTGCTCCTTTTCATATTAGCCGTTTTATAGAGTTTTATATATCAAAATGTGCGCAAATTTATGAAAAATACAACAAAAAATAATTAAAGGTTGTAGCTTTTTCCTCATTTCTGAAATTATCTGCATATAAATTAACGATAATTGGAAAAAAAACTACGTACGGTCAAATTTGACGCAATTGAAATGGTCGAAAAACGTAATTGTAAGCTAAATCTCTTACGGCCTAGTAATATTCATTTATTTATCTTCATTTTGAAACAAATTTGAAGTCTCTAGAACAATATTGTGATTTATGGTGAATTTTTGAAAAAAATATCTTTCTTCCCTCCGCGCGCCGTTTTTCGCGCGAAAATCTCCGAAGGCGTAGATCGCATTATCCTAATATTTGCTCCTTTTCATATTAGCCGTTTTATACAGTTTCATATATCAAAATGTGCGTAAATTCATGAAGAATACAACAAAAAATAATTAAAGGTTGTAGCTTTTCTCATTTCTGAAATATCTGCATATAAATTACGATAATTGGAAAAAATACTACGTACAGTCAACTTTGACGGCAATTGAAATGGTCGAAAAACCGTAATTGTAAGCTAAATCTTCTTACGGCCTAGTAATATTCATTTATTTTATCTTCATTTTGAAAACAAATTTGAAGGTCTCTAGAACAATATTGTGATTTATGGTGAATTTCTGAAAAAAAATATCTTTCTTCCCTCCGCGCGCCGCTTCGCGGCCGAAAATCTCCGAAATGCGTAGATCGCATTATCCTAATATTTTCTCCTTTTCATATTAGCCGTTTTATACAGTTTCATATATCAAAATGTGCGCAAATTCATGAAGAATACAACAAAAAAATAATTAAAGGTTGTAGCTTTTCTCATATCTGAAATATCTGCATATAAATTAGGTTAATTGGAAAAAAAACTACGTACAGTCAAATTTGACGCAATTGAAATGGTCGAAAAACGTAATTGTAAGCTAAATCTCTTACGGCCTAGTAATATTTCATTTATTGTATCTTCATTTGAACAAATTTGAAGTCGTCTCTAGAACAATATTGTGATTTATGGTGAATTTTTGAAAAAAATATCTTTCTTCCCTCCGCGCGCCGTTTCGCGGCCGAAAATCTCCGAAAGGCGTAGATCGCATTATCCTAATATTTGCTCCTTTTCATATTAGCCGTTTTATACAGTTTCATATATCAAAATGTGCGTAAATTCATGAAGAATACAACAAAAAATAATTAAAGGTTGTAGCTTTTCTCATTTCTGAAATATCTGCATATAAATTACGATAATTGGAAAAAATACTACGTACAGTCAACTTTGAACGCAATTGAAATGGTCAAAAAAACGTAATTGTAGCTAAATCTCTTACGGCGTAGTAATATTCATTTATTTATCTTCATTTTGAAACAAATTTGAAGTCTCTAGAACAATATTGTGATTTATGGTGAATTTCTGAAAAAAATATCTTTCTTCCCTCCGCGCGCCGCTTCGCGGCCGAAAATCTCCGAAATGCGTAAATCGCATTATCCTAATATTTGCTCCTTTTCATATTAGCCGTTTTATAGTTTCATATATCAAAATGTGCGCAAATTCATGAAGAATACAACAAAAAATAATTAAAGGTTGTAGCTGTTTCCATTTCCGAAATATGTGCATATAAAAAAAATATATATAAAAATTTCGACATTCGGTCAACTTTAACTCGTCCGAAATGGTCAAAATCTGCAATTTTAATCTAAAACTCTTGCAGTATCATAATATTCAATCATTTGTCTTAATTTTGAAACAAATTGGAAGTCTCTAGAACAATATTGTGATTTACGGTGAATTTTTGAAAAACATATTTTTTTGCGTCCGCGCGTTACGAATTCGTACATCATTTTGTGATAATATTTTTCCGGTGTTGCTTTTATTGTTTTACAATGTATTATATATCAAAATGATCGCAATTTAGTGTACAATACAACGCAAAAAAAAGTAACTGGTTAGCTTTGACCGTTTCTGCACAGCGTGATTTGAATACAATTATGTATGAATTTTTTTTTTTTCACAAAAAACTACCATATATCTCATTATTTACATATGATAATGATATTATTTTTCATTTCTGATGGTTGCCATTCTAAACTTCAGGCAATGACAAAAAAAGGAGCCAAAAATGAACTCTTAATCTTCAAAGTACGCGC
>NC_087203.1:61157197-61212197 GCF_015104395.2 Macrobrachium nipponense | reverse complement strand
AATTTAAAACGCACACACGCACTGCAAGTTTTCAATTTTAAAATAAAATTCTTAAAAATCGTGTGCTAACGAACTGCTCGATAATTCGACTTCATATTTACTGGTAGACGAATAAATAAATATTTCCATCTATACATCAAGTCTTTGTAATCTATATATTTACTCATATATGTAAATGCATATCACGAACAGTTATGCGTTACAAAAAATAAGCAGAGTCGGAAATAAATCTACATCATTTGGGAATGATAAAACTGTGGAATCATCACTTTTAGTTTTTAAAGAAAGATCTAATTGCAATAGCGATTACTACCGGAAAATGCAAATACACTGAGGTGAAAGTTAATTCTTTTACAAGTTTTAATTGGAATTTCATGTTCAAATCCTATTGATTTACATTCATTATACATACATATATAGTAGTATATATATATATATATATATATATATATATATATATATATATATATATATATATATATATATATATATTTCTTTCAACAAACAAACAAACAAACTCACACACTGATATACATATATATATACGTATATATATATATATATATATATATATATATATATATATATATATATATATTATATATATATATATATCAGTGTGTGAGTTTGTTTGTTTGTTTGTTGAAATTTGCTATAAAAGAGCAAGGTCAGCAGTAATAACTGCTTGAGGCATAACAGAAATGTTATAGGCTGGAGTTGATTTACAGCAAGCAGCGACGCTTACCCATTTTAGTTTGTACTGGCTATGGATGTATTGACTGATGGGATAAGGAATGAAAGTCTATGGGAATTGTTACATGCCGATGATCTGATGATTAAAACGGAGAATGAGGAACAATTGTAAAGGATAGTCTGAGTGGCAAGAATCTCTTGAATGGGGTAATATGAAAGTGGTAAATGTGTGTAAACATGAGGTTCAGAAAGCAGGAAGGAGATGGCTTATTTATACAATGTTGAAGAGAACTAGATTTAAAACAGGTAAAGAATTTCAAGCACTTAGGATCTACTTAAAACTTAGAGGGAGGGTGTGAAACTAAGGTTGTAAGCAGGATAAAAGCATCTTGGGGTAAAATAGGAAGAGATGGCAAGCAACCTCCTTAGTGGCAAGGGTAGTGGGGACAAAAGAATGCTGAAGTGGATTTTGAAGATTTTGCTGTGTGAGGCTATAAAATGTAGAAATTAGGATAAGTGCAGGAATTGTAAAGATTTGATGCCATAAGTGTCGACATTGAGATGGTCTGGGCATGTGCTAAGGATAAGTGAGGAGTGAAGAGAGCTTGGCTGGAACCTATTTGGTGTAGAAGTTCAAGAAGGAGACAAAGGATTAGATGGCCTTGTAGCTATATACGAGCCATTGCGCGGGTTACCTGAGGAGAATCATTGTTTGTCTCGCATACCCAAACCATGCGACAAATAAGAAAAAAGCAGGAAAAACGAATCCCGGAGATCATATTTTATGTATTTATCTTTTAGGCACCATCATCGCCATCATAACATGCTTGTTATCAATGTAGAGATCAGAATACCGTGCATTCAACTAAATGTATTGCTTATTTCCCACTTGTATATTTGTTACTTTTGATTCATAAAGAAACACCAATGCCATGTTGTTACTCCCTCTTTCTACCTGTCGAGCGAGAGGGACTACATTACGGCCCACATAAGCCTATTATATTGTAAGAGTTCAAACTGATAAATTAGTCATAGCCAGACCTGACCTTTGGCTCGTACCTGCATTCCCCACTGGTGACCCGGGAGAGATGACCAGCCACAGCATCCCACACTTTGCACCCCCACCCCTTCCAGAAGCATGGTTTTTCAATACAGAGACGATCCTCTGTACAAAGATCACATCACAGACACAAAAAGCAGACACATCCTCGAATTTCTACCAGATGACGTTTTCGAACAAATAATGGCATGGCTCAAAGAATTCAACGCATCAGTGACATAAGACATCCTTAAAGATCAGCTGAAGTCAACCTTCAGCATGTCACCAGCCCAGAGAGCCAAGAAGTTTCTAAATTATGTAGGAGCCACAATTGGTGATGACAGACCATCACATGTCTACAAAGAAATGCAACAACACCTTATCACCCTGCCAGCCAAAGTCAGAGAACAAGAGTCAACCCAACAGACAGTAGCAGCAATGCGCAATGCTTCCACCATGCCAATCGATGAACTCCTAATACTAGTTGATGAAGTCCACACAGCACACAAAGCACCAGATCCATTGCAGTAGGCAGCAGCAACAGCAGCAAGCTATACCGCATAATTGTCCAGGAGCGACAAAGACAGTGATGAAAACGAGCCTGCCGCCCCATCTACAAAAAACTATTCCAAAGGCATCAGAGCAGAGGAAAGCAGGTGAAGAAAAAGTACGAACCACCTGAAGGAATCTGATTCTTCCATTGGAGATTCAGGGGAAAGGTGAGAAAATGCGACAAAAACATACAATACTACTGTCAGTGGCTGGAAAACAGGTTAGCTCGTAAGAGAAATTGCACCCGCCCACCGCTGTCTTTCTTCCAGATATGAAAGGAGAATGAAGACATGCTTTTATGTTGGGGACGGGAGTTCAGACATGGAATTCTTGATAGACACTGGAGCCTATGAGTTCTTCATCCCAGCAAGACCAGCAGAGTGGATAAAACCCACTACCCGCACAATCTACAAGTCTCAACAGCCAGTGGAGATCTGCTAACAATGCACGGAACTTGGGAGATGAAAGTCACATTCGACGGACAGGACTACGACTGGTCCTTCATCACAGATGTGATGATAGCATTATTAGGAGCAGACTTCCTAAAAGCAAATAATCTACTAGTAAATGTCACAAACAAGGAGGTAGCAGCAAAAGACACATGACATCATCCCCAAGAAGCAAAACAAACATACAATAGGCAAAGAGACAACGGACAACATATGGTCCCTTCCCATAGATGTCCTACCAACAGAAATGAAACAATTGCTGAACAAATACAAATATGGATTTGAGGACGATCTAAAAACAAACCCAGAAAACATGCAAAGCACAAGATCAGGAACTACATATAAAGGGTCCTCTAATACATTCAAAGTTCAGACATCTGGCTCTGGAGAACAAATATTCAATGAAATAGAAGAAGTCACAATATACCAGAAAGCACTGAGTCCATGGTTATCACCATTACACATGGTCCCAAAACCACACGGAACATGGAGACCCTGCGGGGAAAAGAGAAGCTTGAACGCAGCTACAAAACCAGACAGATACCCACTACTAAATATAACAGATATAACAAACAAAATGGACAGGGCAAGAATATTCACCAAAATAGATCTACTGAAAGGATACTTTCAAATACCAACAGTAGCAGATGTAGAAAAAACAGTAATAATAACACCTTTTGGCACATACACATTCAACTACAGCTACTTCAGCCTCTGTATCTCAAGTGAAACATTCCAAAGACTAATGGACGAAATATTAGGGACCTTCCATTTTCTGTCATTTATATGGATGAAATAGTAAAATTCAACCCAAACTTGAAAGAACACTCAAACACGTAAAAGAAGTGCTTAAAACCAACAATGACTTCAGACACAAAATAAGCAATAGAAAAACTAATGCCAGCCAGAGCAAAGTATCAACCAAACAGAAAAGTGTTCGTCCCCAAAGACCTGAAAACCCAAACTATGTGATCATCCGGGTTGACACACACAAAACCCCATCTCTCCCCGCATACACTGACCCACACAAAATTCTACAGTGGCGACCAAAAGCATACTAGATGTCAGTGGAAGGGAAAATGACCTCGGTTTCCATAGACCGTCTGAAACCAGCCTACATGACAGAGACCAGCCAACAGGGAAAACTGTTGCTACACACGAGCTATTGCGCTGGCTACCTAAGGAGAATCATTGTTTGTCTCAAGTACCTGAACCACACGACAAATACAAAGCTGGAAAAACAAATCCTCAAGATCACATTTTATGTATTTATTTCAGGCATCATTATTGCTGTCATGTCATGCTTATTATCAATGTACAGATCAGAATGTCACGTATTCGACCATATGTATATCCATTTGAACTGCTTATTTCTCTCTTGTCAAGAAACACAAATGCCTTGTTGTTACTCCCTCTTTCTACCTTTTGAGAGAGAGGGAGTAAACTAAAGCCCACATAGTCCTATTATATTGTAAGATTCAAACTAATAAAGTTATCATGGCCAGACCTGACCTCTTGCCTGTCAAATTCGGGTTTTGCACTATACATATTTTTATATCTTAAACCAGGGAAGGGATTTACCTCTAGGGGATGATGCAATCTGACTATAATTCCTGAGTAGTAGAACATAGAAAAGAAAGTGAGCTGAGGTCTTTACAAGAAGGGGGGAATTTTAGATAAACCTTTTAGGATAACTAGAATCACATGAATTTACAATACACATAATTAGAATGAACATAATCTGTTGGAGTACTAAGTTTAGGTGAGATGATGATGACTGGGTGATGGGATTCACTTCAAGGGGCACCATAAATCAAATTGCAGTGGGTTACTGTGGCAATACAAGGCTCAGAGCAGAAGGATCCACAGCAAGAAAAGTATGTCTGCAATGGAGAAGGCATGCAATAAACTGACGAAATTAGTGCAACTAAGGGGAGAGGGATGCACCACTGGTACCAACAGATCATTGGGCATTCACTTATGGACACACTGTATAATAACGTCAGGTCAATACGAGAAATGCCTTGGAAATTGGAAAAATTGAATAGTAAAAGCAACAGGATTCACGTGACTGGTAAAAATTCAATTCCAGGCACTTTACCAGGTGTCAGAGAAAGAAGTCCTCGTAGATGCACCAACAATGCAGGTGGGGGTGATAGGGGATTTGGCACTGGAAAAATACTTGGACTGGTACTCAGCCATTTGTTGAGATTTGGCTCTGATGGAGTGGAGCTCAGGAAGGGGAGCTGGTGTTTTGACTGTATCCACTGTGTCTCTGACGAGAGGCATCGTTCGTTGGTCTTCTTATCCCTTTGCTGGATTAACTTCCCATTCTTTTCAGGGGTCATGAGTTTTCTGTTGTTTCAGCTTGACCTCGTTGTTGTCCACATGCTGAAGTGTCGGGAGCATGGGAGAACCCGCATCACATGGTCAATCAGGTTTTCTTCTGGGGAGCGGGCCAGGTGTTCCAGATTAGTGGCTCCTGTGGCGTTGACTCAGCGACTTCGTTAAGTAGGGCCATGGGCAATAATACAAAGGAGGTTTGTCTCCAATGACGGCAAAGTGACCTGGAAAGTGCTTTAACACAGTTGCATGGTCTAGGAAGGGAAATGAAAAGATTGCCAAAGAGAGAGAATAACAAGAGCTTTGTAGGAAATGCAAAATCTCTATAACTGACTGTTAATGTCGATAGTGACATGAAATAGCATTACGTTAACGTCTTTTGATATTGATATTTTTGAGATTAGAGTTGGCTTGAAAAGGGGTGCCCCTTGCTGAAATATAATATAAAATATATATATATATATATATATATATATATATATATATATATATATATATATATATATATATATATATAAGCATGTGCATATGCACATACCTATGTAGTAGCGTTGATGGCCAGTAAATAAAAGTAAAATTTGTGGGCATGTAACCGATGGCTCACAGACCAATAATCATAGGGCTGTCTTAGCCTTACACACAACTATCAAACTACTTGTAATGAATTATATCAAAAAAATATTTACAAAAGAGATAACAAAAATACATTACTTAGATGAGTAAATACAAGGATGCTGTGGCATTTCTATGGTAGGAAGGCATCAAAGATACTTAAGGAAATAAGAAAAAAAATAAGCGATAGCAGAAAAAGTTACGTATGAGATGATCCAAACGAGACTGCTAGTAACCCATGATTCATTTGCTTTTGTGGGCATTCTTGTAGATTAACCTGTTGGACACAAGAATACATTTTTTTTTCTCTCTCTCTGTTGTTAGAATATTCTAGAGTAGGCTATATTCATAAAGATTTCGATTAGCATTAACTAAAACAACTGACTAAATTTCAAATATCAATCGAAGATAGATCATTCTTTGCACTAGTAGTATATGAACAGGTCTCGGTTTATTCTGCAATCTTAGGTTACCAATTATAAGCAATTTTCGAAGACGCTACAAGAACCATAACAGCAGCAACAAAAACAAAAATAACCACCACAAGAACCACAATAAAAGGTTGAATTTAAGATAGACCTTTAATCCAAACTTCTTAAGCTGCGTAAGTTAAGTATATCTTAGTTTAACCAGACCACTGAGCTGTTTAATAGCTCTGCTAGGCCTGGCCCGAATGAATTGACTTTTATTTACGTGGCTAGGAACCACTTGGTTACTTGGCAACTGAACGTACAGCTTATTGTGGGATCCGAAACACATTATATTGAGACATGAATTTCTACTCACAAGGAATAAATTCCTCTCGTTCTGCACTGGCAGCAGCTGGGAGCGAACTCGGGCTACCAGATTGGTAGACGAGTGCGCAACCCACTCATCCAATGAGGAACTGATAAGCTGTGTAAACCGCCAAAAAGACATCTGGTATTATAGGTCTATGTCCTTTTTTTTATTATCTATTATTTCGAAAGGAGATAATGCCCTTAAGGAAATTCTCGGAAAATTATTTATGACTATTAAAATGTAGTAAAATTTCTTGAATTCAACATGAAATGGCAGTCTGCATAGGTCTGAGAGAGGCATTGTGTTTGAGTTTAGAATGGCGAATACGCTTCATAATATCAGATTGTAATTATCATTGTCCTGCAATTCAAGTACGCCGACTCAAACGCAAGACACTCCCTGTGCCACCGCTGTATTCAGGTGAACCTCATTCACGAAAAACAACATTGCAGCATCGCCGAACACTCCTGACTTCATTCAAATTTTCCTCTTTTTTTTTTTTCTTATCATTTTCAAGGTGATGCGTAATATGATTTTATTTCAGGGGATAATATATAACGTTTCCTTTTGATAATCAGCAGAACGTATTTTAGCTCGGTAACACAACCATTGCAAAATTAATGCAGATAAACGAATCACAGATTACCCAACTTTTCAAAACTACTGCCAACAAATCAGCTTCAATAGATGGTCGTAGCATAAGCAGTGGATGGGGTTTTTGCTGCATTTTTTCCCTTGTATATGATATCTGTTTCCTCTTTCATTAGCACACTGCCTATTATTCTGTGGGAACTTATTTTACTAAGGAACGGTATTGTAGGCTTGATCCAAATGCATACTTTATTATTTTGAATGCCAATAATAACGTGTTGAATTCTGAAAAAGGCAATTCGCCATTCATAACTAATTCTATCGAGCATACATTATTCATTCAAATTTTTGAAAAAGGTGGATAAATGACTCCATGGCTTAAAGAACTGCATTCACGCAGGTTGATAATGTGACAGCACATACTACATCTTCCTCGAGGCCTGTGACAGAGATGATCAAAAGCGCTAACAACACTCAACAAACATCATCGCCAGGATATTGCTCGGGTCATTCTCATCAGCTCATACAGATAAAAAGGCAACGTGATGACGACAAAACGAGGTAACTCACACGAAGAACAGGAAGGGACTTTGTGCGAGAGTATGTGTGTGTGTGTGTTTATTTATAAGTCAAGTATCTAATCAAATCGCCAGATTATGCCGCGTACAGGACATTATGTCTTCCCACGACGGAAAGAGAGAGGATGACACGGACAGACAAGACAGAAAAAAGTGTCGAGAGAGGGGAAATGACTAAAGGAATAGTTGAAGACTGTTAAAGCACCGACCGGACTTCAGTCTTCACACAGAGTATTGTTCTCTCCAGATCACTGACCACTCCATTCCCTCATCTCTCGATCCTTCCTACGCTGCAAGGTGGCATCTCTCTCTCTCTCTCTCTCTCTCTCTTCTCTACAGGTACTATTTCGGGCGCTATGTTGTTGAGCTCAATAGGAAACACCCGCAGCCCCTATCATACCTATCTGCCTCTCTGGAAACAAGTAATCCTTGCATTGCACACTTCAGTTAGTGGTTTTCCCATTTACAGCTAAGCTCTGGAATTCTCTTCCTCCATCAGTTTTCCCTCCCCTGACTTTTAATACCCCTTTTCCCTAAGAGACAAGTTTATTTCTACAATAATTTATAAGTCTACCCTTGTTCCTTCTTTCTCCCATTTATTGTTTTCTACAGGTCTGAGGTAGAAATTGATACCACATTTCAAGCCCCAAGTGCCATTTCTACTTTAACCTTTCCCCCTTAAATGGGCTCTCTTGCAACACTTTCTGACGCTTCCATTGGTTTTTGTTATCTCCCTTCATTTTCCTAAATCAGTACTGTACCATCTACAAACCATACTCTTACAATATCTAAATCACTCTTAACAACATATCTTCAATTCCATACACCTAAGAACATTACACTTTGTCTCTATTGGTTCCGTTATAAGCCATCCCTTAGCTTTAAAAGCTTCTCGCATAGCTTTCATAACACCCACAACACCTACACCCCCTTCCTTGCTCTTGCCCTACGATCCATTCAGTGGTCAATTAAAGTTCTACCATACACCTTCCCTGGCATACTCAAGACACCTTAAGCCCTTGTACCTCATACAACTGAACAGTTATTCCTGTTACCTATTTCTTCCAACCTTTCCCCAATCCACGATCCACACATACATCACAAAACCAAATCACTCACTCAATCACACTATCTTACAGGAGTTCATTAGAATTTAGTGACGGACAAATGAGTGATGAAATTCTGAGAATATGTTGAATGTGGAAGATTTGAGGAGTTGCCGACCTGAGTAGGGCAAAAGTGGGATTGGTTGGTGTTAGTCTGAAAATAGTTACTTACATATATGACTGTTGATATGAGAAGAGAAATAAAGCTGAATAATGGAAAGACAACAAGGGCTGATGGGATTACTAGTGTGACACTGAGGGCAAATGATGAGTTTGACATAGTGGCTGATTATATGAGTGTAAAAAACCTTTGAAGAAACGGGTGACAAAAATTTTTTTTTTCTATAGTATAGGTGATAGAGGACACTGAATGACTTGCATGGGTATAACATAATTTAGTAACCCAGGAAAAGCATAACTAGGTTTTTTGTCTCAAGAAGTAGAATTGGTTACTAAGAGATTGATAGGATAGAATCAGTGTGAGTTCAGAAAGGGAAGACGGTGCATAGATCCAGTGGTTGTTATGAATAATATTAAAACTGTTAGAATTTTAGACTAAATAACACTGAAATTAACTTTATGTACTGCATACGCCCACATAAATATATACCTATAATAATCACACACACACACACACACACACACACACACACACATATATATATATATATATATATATATATATATATATATATATATATATATATATATAGTATATATATATATGCTAGCCACATTATCTCTCAACTCTAATAGAGACCACATAAGTCATATTACAGTCAGGTACGCAGTTCTATGCTGAGATCAATACAGGCACAAAGTTTGTAATGAAGCATGCCCATCTATGAGCCTATACCGAAGAGTTGAATCTAGGACGCTTTGCTTGCAGGGTGAGAATGCTACCGATCTTACCAACATAGTCTAATTTGGTATATAATCTAAACTCTCATCACGCAAAGAGGCAAGAATGCTCCAGTACTAAAAAATATATATACAGCTAAGTGAATTACTATTCTAAAGCTACTGCTAATGATAAATATATCAACTAGTGCTTCTACCTCTCTCTATGAGCATTCTTATAACAAGGTAGAAGTGGCAGACATATTGACGGACGTACAGACTCAAAGCCAGACGAAGAAATGGACAATAACTATTCTTGCGTGAGAATTATCAACCTTGGCAGCACGATGGACTGAAATTCTTTCATTAGTATAGGAGTCAGGATGACAGTTAAGTGTGACAGACACATTAATCGACACACAAAAGTACAGAAAATCAACTGACTTGCCTTTCTTTCAGTTTGTGTTTGATGGTCTACCACTGCATCACCTTTGAATGGCATCCTTTCATTTAAGCACTAACGAGGGAAGTGTGATAAACTGACGCAAAGGTCAGACAAATGACAATCTCCTCGAATGTCCCAAGTCTGACTGGTATTGCTTTCACCATGTAAGAAGGATTGCGATTGAAGTAGTGTGACATACAAATTGACAGAGAGAAAAGGGCAAACGGGTCGATCACCTTCCTCCCTGTACATTCATGATTGATTGTCTACTTCTGTATTAATTTGCCAAAGCTCCTTAAACTCTGTAGTAGAAGTTGCGATGAAAATGTGAGCAAGACAGATTCACACCCATAAATAAATGGGAAGAAAGACTGGAACTTTGTATACCTTCATGCACATCTAAGAATGTTGTTCTACTTTGGCATAAAGTTTGTCTGAAATCCCTCCAGCTATTTAGGAGGAATCGCATGTGACAGACAGCTAACTGACAATCTTCCCTAATGCACACCTATGCATGATAGTCTGCCCTTGCACCAAGTTTGCAGTGCAGGGAGAGCTGCAATGTCAAGGTAAGCGCAACAAGCCCACAAAGATACAAACTGATGATTCCTATCAATGTACATCTATGCATGATAATCTACATGGCAACAGTATTGACTAAAATCCTTTCACCTATGAAGTAGGAGTTGTGAAGGTAAGGTTGGTGTGATCAACATGCTGTTAGACAGACAGATGGGCTCACAGACAACCATGATGGGATGGTCTATCATCTTACCAATACGCACCCCAGCTGATATTTATCGAAGTATGATATATACTGACTCAACAGATCAAAATTGAACTGATTACAATATCTCTTTTATGGGTACGGCTGTAAGCATGAAAACACGCAGTAATTATATGTTTTCAATTTCACTAATTCAATAAGATTTCTAAGTAGCTTCAAGGAATCACGAACACATACATACAGCAAGAGACCAACACACATTACCTAAATATAGGTTTCGAGAAGTCTTTCATGGTCGTCACCCATAAAGAGAGGGGGATAAAACAGATTTTCAGGAAGTCTCTGATAATAGCCAATCTCCTGAAAGAGGAGCTATCAAATTTAGATATCTACAAAAGAATTGTTGCTGCCACCCCCCGGTGAGAAGAAGAAGAGACTTTTTATTTTCAAACTCTGGTAGAATAGCTCGTGCAAAAGACAGACGCATGAAGAAATACATATTCTGAAGAAGTCTATGGTGTTTCCCAATCAGAGAGAGAGAGAGAGAGAGAGAGAGAGAGAGAGAGAGAGCGTCACACGTCACACACGTAGCGTTTAACCCTACCGCAACATAACGTGGAAAGTTTTAGGGGAACCGTCTACCGAAACCCGCCCGTCCTAAATGACCTTTACAATTCCTCTCCCTCTACCCGGCCTCTTGACAACACTGTTAGTGCCATGCGGAGGAAACATTCTCTCTCTCTCTCTCTCTCTCTCTCGACGCAGCTGACCATAGTTAGTTTGGACCCGTTCTGCAGTTTGAAACATTATCTTTTGCAACTTACAGTCATAGAAGATTCCTATAAACTCTAAAAGTCTCTCTTTCTCTCTCTCGTTCACAATTTTCTAAATATAAACCAAATGAAGTTATTATACTTATAATCCTCTTAGCCTCAGGCATGGTTAAAATCCAACCTTTTCAACAACTTCACGGATCCTTTGCTCTCTCATGAGCTATGCGCATGCAAGAGAAGAATTCGGGTATGCCAGAGCACGCAAGCAAGCACTGCCTGGTACCCGTACCGAACCAGTCTCACAAAGAAATACTTAATGTGAGACAGTATTTCGTATTAATGTCTTATCTCGAGGCTCTATCGTTTTTATCAAAACATTGTTTGTGATGGTACGCGTTTGGACGGCATGCTGGTTTTTAGGAAAGGACCCAGTAACCTTCACGCCCTGTCTGGTTTTTCTAGAGAGAGAGAGAGAGAGAGAGAGAGAGAGCTTACAGACCAGAGAGAGAAAGAGTGAGAGAATCATGTGATAAGTGTACTAACTTACAATCATACGATGAAAATGTGTATGAAATTAAATGCTATGAGAGAGAGAGAGAGAGAGATTCATATGCACGGCGTAAGACCTGTGAGAAATCGATCTATAAATACGACCAGGATACACTAACGTGGGCAGTCGTCAATACACTCAAAATAAGGACCCATATGATAGAGATACACTGAAAGTAGCCGAGCGCTCTTTCACAATGGTCCTAAGGAAGACCATAAATCTGGTGGAGAGAGGGAGAGAGAGCTGCAGCAGCATATAACATAATTACGATGCAGCAGGTAAATAGAAAAATACATAAGTTTGTGATACAAGCTTGCGCCAGTTGTTTCAATTTCTAACACTTTGAGTAAATCACTATTGAAATAAATACATCAATCATTATTCAGATAATGGCTTCCTTGGTAGAAGAGTTAATTGAAGATATCACAAAAACTCATATTACTATATTTACCACTGTGACATAGATGGCGTACAAAACGGCCGCTATGAAACATTTTGCTATCATAACTCTGCAACTAAGAAAGATAGAGACATGAAATTTTTTATCTTTGCCTACATACATGAGGCCAGAGAATCTGTTTCTAGCATTTCTATTTGGCTATTATCAATATATCTTGGAAAGGGACCCCATAATGCTACTGAAGTATACAAGTACAAGATTGCAATGGAGTATGATAACAAAGTATCTTATTTATGTTCGAGCACTGTCTCAATGTCTTTTTTTTAAGCCTGAAATGAACGGAAGATTTTAAAAATGCATGGTGTCACCCTTTAGTGTGACGAAATTCATATGCAGATGTATGTGAAACATCCTTTAAAACAATATAGTTAAACCTCACATTATGATTACACCTCATATTTGCAGCTACACAAAGCTGTGCTTACATGTAAGCCCAAGTCCGTAGCATTTGCCTCTGCCATGGCAACCAGATTGTAGCCACATTTTGTAAGCTGTTCACAACTCTTTGCAATAGGGGAGTTGGCTGTCCAGACGACTTTCCAGTCTTCGCCAATCTTTTCCCAACCCATGCCAGCTGGACTGCTTCTGGCTGACGCAGAATTGCCTGACCCTATACACAACCTGCTTAATATGCTGAACGTTTGGTGTGTTGAAGCAGAACTGCTCTGGTTCGAGGGATGGTTTCATGCGGCCTCTGCTTTCTGGTAAACAAGTCAAATCTGGCCTCATCCACATTGTCAACAGAGATTGACTTGTCGTAAATGAAGACCACAAACTTCTCCAGAATCTTCAAAGCACCATCTTCGATGGTTGTTGGGTGCTTGCTGAGTTTGGAAAAAACTGGAATGGCCTCTGGAAAAATGTCCCATATCTGCCATGCTGTTTTCTTTCCTTTAATTCTAAAGGGTGAGACTGCATCACAACCTGTAAATGCATAGAAGAATAAAATGCCTTTGGTCTTTTCTTGACTAACACTGTTATACGGGTTGAGAATGCCAATCCATCAAAGGCTGTCTTTGGCCAAATGCGAGCCACAGCTGCTGCAGACAGACCCATGCTTTGCAGAGTTGGGAACACACCCAGGCCAATGACAAGGACATCTGCGTCAATGGTTTTGACCATGATAGACTTGCTCCCCTGTTGTGCAGCATATCTGGCATGGATAAAAATGCGGTTGTCTGCCTCCTCATGAGAACATTGTCCAGTTCAAGCAGACTCACTTTGTGAGTGCTAAGTGCTTGGGCTCCCTTAGTCGTAATAACAAGTTTGGTGGACACATCTGCGCAATCTTCCCTAGCCTTGCTGGATCAAAATTAAGTGGCACTTCACCAATCTCCCAGAACAATGGCATATTGGTTGTACTCATAATGTATCCATCATGTTCAGGATTATAAAGTACAGAGGCCTAGGGTGAAGTTAGACCTTCATTTTTCTTGTTTTCCTGGCAGACAACATTTACTCCACTTGGTCTTCCTTTTCCCTGTGATTGAATTTACACTTGCCATTATGAGCTCTTGACTAAGGCTGAGGGGCTATCCTTTTACCACCTTAATCTGATATGCACATTGATATATGGAATGAAACTAGGTTCAGTAACCCTACACCTATCCGAATCATTCATCCAGTGATCTGTACACCATCCAGGTAAGTGCATGAGCAAGCCATGTAGAGCCCCATTTACCATTGGCTTGGCTTCCCCACACTGGAAACTCCTGTCAATTCAGGCACAGCTGTCTAACTAGATCTACCAACTATATATATATATATATATATATATATATATATATATATATATATATATATATATATATAATATATATATATATATATATATATATATATATATATATTATACTATACTTTCTACCAACTAATAGATACGGGGTTAGTAGACAGCATTTGGGACACTAAACTACTAAACTACACTAAAGCAAAGCTAGGTACAGCACAAGTAAAGCAAGATTAGCTGACACTGAACACCATGCTGAATTACACAGCAGTGAAGTCACCTATGAGCCCTGGTTGTGCGCTGACATTCACTCTCTTAACCTAAAACATCCTCCTAATTTATATATAGACTTGAACAAGAAGACTTTTTCCACACCTACTGAATCCTGAGACATGGTCATGTTAGGTTTTTGGCGGCCAAATTGGATGCCATCTTTCTTTTTATGTTATATGAAATCTTTCACAGAAATACATTTTACTTTTGTTTGATGACTGCCTAAAATGTGTTAAACAAATATAAATGCAGAAAAAAAATGACGAAAGGCATATGGGTCCAATGTTAAAACCTTGATTTGTGGCCATCCTGAAAAAAGGCAGCCATTTTGGAATTTAGAGTGGACACCCAGTAATTTTCAAAAAGTGGCCTATGGAGAAGATATGAACCAAATTTCATGCTTGTATCATTAACCAAAGTATCTAAGTGAAAATTTTATTTTATCTGCTGCACTAATAGAAATTTTAACCATTTCAAATCTTAAAACAACAAAATATAAAGGGGAATGACGTGGGGGATAATGCAGAGATTATTATCGTCCTTGACTGTGGGGAACAGCATTTGTATTTATAATTCTTCAGAGAACTGTATTTTTGTGAAAAGAGAGAGGAAAGAGAAAGAAACAAATTCACAAGTACTTCATAATTAGCAAATAATGACGCTGATGTCTACTCTAAAACTGGTCATGGAACATATTAAACTTCAACCAATAAGAAATCTATTTGTACACAGCAGAATATCACTAGTAAACAGAAACACTAGTCTCCACTCATCGTACAATTACTGAAATCAAAAACATTAATCCAGTTGATATACGACGGACTGCTAATGTCATCTAATTACATGAAAGATTTAAGAATGAAATTGATAAGCAAAAGAATCACTGCTGTGCATCAATGATATCGACAGAAAAAAAAAAATTAATGTTAACAGGAAGTACGACATCAGTAAAACAAGCTGACTCGCTCTGATAAAGTTATAATCGACTCTCTCTCTCTCTCTCTCTCTCTCTCTCTCTCTCTCTCTCTCTCTCTACGACGGCGTCACTGACGCCATATGGAAACCACGTGCTTAAATCTCTCTCTCCCTAACTTTTCCTTTCCATCGTGGCCATTCTTCCGGTGGTCAATGTCACATTACTAAGGTTGTCACTCTCATTTTCATTTGATAGGTGAATCTCATTTACTATTGAAATGCGTTTAGTATACACCAACAACACAATTCACTGATATAATAATGGGAGATATGCGACAACTACTTAATGATAATAATTATAATAATACCTTGATACGAATCTAGATATTCTTGGCTTACAGCCTTAGAGAAAGGAACCATTACTCAAGAATAATAACGTTAATATCTCTAATTCCTGCCTATATACTGATGCATTCTGAGGCAGGATATACAAACTATTCCACCCTATTCATTGAATAAACCTAGCTAAAACGCTCTTGTGTAACAAAAAAACAAAAATCCAATATAATTTTATCACATGAACACGACGTAGGCACGTCAATTTCCTCACATTCAATGCCCATACATATTATCTTAATTTACAATTTGAATGCTGACATGGAATATGACTACTATTATTATTAAAAATAAATATGGATACCAACCAAACATGCATAGAATTTTAACACCCTCAAAAAGACAAACCTTGAATATCAAGATGGATTTTCCCTCACTTCATTTTTGAGGCTACACCATCGAAATGATCGTATCTGGCGAGAGCTCACGTCCCACCAGAAGTTTCAGTTTAAAACATTGGCCAATCAGAAGTTTCAAAGATACCGGCTGCGACCTTTTACCGTCAACTAAACGAGAAGTGATTACAATCTTAAAATTACATCTAGTAAAGTTTTCTTAGGGTACTTTTCTCTCTCCCACCGTCTTCTTGGGAAAGGTCAACCTCTCTTTTGAATAAAAAAAAAAAATTGTTCAAGATGACGTAGCACCATAGTCCATAGCACAAAGGAAGAAACGCCCATCGGGCTCGTGGCTGGATAATCTTATCAATTGTATTGGTTTACCCAATAAAATGTTGGTTAGTGATGGAAATGCTAATATTACCTGTTAATTCACAGAAGTATGAGAATAATACAGCCATCTTTGTTCTATAGCCAAAATTACTGCCTTCCTCCTCCTATATATTCTATTATACATACAATTGCCAACAATACTGAAGCTTTTTCCTTTTGATGACAAGTAACATTTTGTTTGTCAACCGCTCCCTGCCGCTGCAACAGCTACGCATCATTCCTCTGATACCACGATTATAATCAGCAACAAGAATTCTTATAAAACAGGCTTTACCGCAACAGTAAAATTCTAGTTTCGACCCATAACTGCTCTGAACATTGAAATGCGTTACTCCTGTGATTTTCCGTGTGACTTGAACGATTTTGATCGTCGACACCATTAGAATTAGGCCGTTTATGATTTATGAACAATGAAACATAAGGAATTTCTAACTAAAAAAATAAAAAATAAAAAACGTTATTTACAACAGAAACAACAGGGAAAATTAAGTCAAATACTAAATCACACTTTACAGTAATTGAAAATGAAGGAGCTGAAAAGAAATCTAATCGTTAGTAAAAAAGTGAAACAACAACAACAAAACTTTAGATTTGGAGAATTAATAGAGAACATTCTCAGTCCTTGACAAAGAATAGCTGAAACAACTGCAGAACTCAGGCTTGCTCACTCTAGCACAACACCTGTGGTAGATAGTGTTTACCAGGTGTTACAGAGTAACCTGTTAAACGACCAGAACCGCTCACCTTAATCGACCAATGATATAATTCAACCCCCCACAGCAAAACCTGTGTGAAACAAAGTGAAGCAGAGCCCATTATTAATTTTACTTGCTATAAACATTTGCTATCCGGGTCAAAAAAAAAAAAAAAAGTAATTTAGGATACTAAACCTACAGAGTCGCGATGTACGTTGTATCATAACTGATAATTTACCTTATAATGACATGGAAAATAGAGTGGGTCACAGAAATATCGATGACAGTTTTGCTGAAAGCACAGATTGAGGTGAACTCACCGATTAGAAGAATAACTTAAGCCATGTCGTGATAATCACATTGTGCCTCTGTTAACATAAGCAGTGAATTAAGTATCTGATGGTTAACTGATTGTGGTGAATCACTTTCAGGGTAGGAAACTGAATCAAATTGCTCTAACCAGCAAGACTAACATCCTTTTCAGTACATCTATATATATATATATATATATATATATATATATATATATATATATATATATAGATATAAGATATATATACACACACACACACACATATATATATATATATATATATATATATATATATATATATATATATATATATATAATATCTACGACGTTCTTCTAATCAATAGATGCTAACTCTACGGGTCAGAGCAATTCTAGTAAAAAGTTCAAAGTTCCATGTAGTTTCCAGCGTTGGCATTAAACCAGTATCAGCTAATCACCAGATACTCAATTCACTATTTATTTTAAAAGCCACATAACGGAATTTTCATGAAATGGGCCCATGTAATTCTCGTATGTGAGAGTGAACTCATAATATCTTGGAGGGCTTTTACTTTCATCAATCTCCATTCATCTCTAGCCGGAATTATCACAATTCTCATCCAAGTACGTCTAAGTATTCCAACTTTTTTTGGTACCTAGCGAGGTGGTGCAGAGGATATCAAACTGATTTATGGAATTTCGGCGGTCAAGCCAAGCGCTGGGGCTCTTTTGGCCATTCAAAAATTGAGACAGTGAAAAGTAAGATAAAAGAGATCCGGGAAATAAAAGAAATGGAATAAAGGATCTAAAGGTAAAACTAAGAGAAAACCCTTCAGTTGCACTACGAAATAACTATTAGAGGTGTTGGACAGCAAGCTTAAAGAAAGCAAAAGGGAAAGGACGATGCAAACATCCTTCGGTAAAGCCTACAGTGGACCACGTGGTGTGCACTGAAAGCACGAGCATCGCCCCAAGTACCCCGTTCATTGATATTTCATCTATGTATGCAACTTCAGTGATATCTCTTAAGTATCTGTCCTCACTCTGTCCAGTTAATTGAATCTTAATTATGTTCTCAAAGATGTATTCTTAAAACGACACTCCCATACCATACTTCATGTTCACGTAGCAATGTAGACCGTATTACCTACTATCGTACGCCATTTCATTCTAATTGATTTCCAAGTCTAGTTCAGCCTTCAAACATTTTATTTGCATTTTCAGTCTTGGACTACATTCCAACTTGAAAGAAAGCTGTATTACATACCATTGTTCCTAAATATGTCAGACGCAACCAAATAAATTCTCTCTCCGCCTAGTGTCATTTCAACCCTTTGTACATACTCTGTCTTCATTATTTCAGCTTTGAGACTTATCTCGACTTATCCAAGTCCCAGCTCCTTGGCTATACGATGCATTTTGTTAAACAAGCAATGTAAATCTTGTGAGGTTTTGCTGATTAACACAGCGAAATCAGCGCATTCTAAGTCTCAAGCTTCCAGCGTTACTCTAGTCTAAAGCTTCTCTCTACATGAAAAAGAAAAATAGCAAAGGTGACATATGTCTCTGTCGCAGGTCACTATTACTGTAAATTCACTTAGCAACCCTTACGCCCCCGTCGCTCTCCACACTCACGTGTGGGTGGGGGGTGGGGGGGGGGGGCAATAAAAAAAATATAGGCATCCAATTACGCCATAAACCTAATTTCCAGTGTATTCTTATAAACAATAAGTCTCGTATTTACAAATAAAACTTACGAAAAATAAAAAGACAAAACATAAATAATAACAGTAACTGCAGAATAGTCAACGTATACTCATGTCAAAGAAAATAAAAAACAGAATGACTGATTCAGTTCAGCAACTTAGTGCATCCAACAACAACAACAAGTTACTAACACCACGTATACATTAATAGTTAAAATAATTTATTCGCGCGCGGAGGGGGAAACACCCTGATAAAACGTACAGGGGAAAAATAATGCTGTCACGGTGACGGCAGTTTATGAGTCAATAGCCTTATTCACACGTCACTCCCCATCAGGTAACACAATGCAGCTTCTCAGGAGATACATCTCCCAGAAAATTAATTTCATGATATTTTATTACAGCAGCAAGAGTAATCAGGCAAATTACTTAGGTATTCCTTTTGTGTATATGATATCACGGCCATTTCTTATGGCTATTTACCGATTAAACGCTTCTTAATTAAACATTTTCAATTACTCTTTATTCCCAGCTGTCACTGTTAAGTGGTCATTTACTTCAACGTGCTGACTGAATTATGACCGAGTTAACAAACATTGCCGAGTAGTTGTAGATTATGCAATTCTTTAACATCGAAAATTCACAAGCTGAAACCAAAAATGTTTAAGAGTACATTTAAGTCATTGTTTTCTAGATACTTCTTATAACCTATTGTAAATATTACTGAGAAAACTCTTACTGTACCTTACCATGTGATGAGCTGCGACAGTTGATACAGATTTTATTATTGGTGAACAAGTTGTTTTAAAATAACAAAAAGGCTCCATTAACTTCTGGCTAAAATACTTACATAGAACACAGAACACTAAATTATTTTAACAAGAATGGAACGCTTAGTAAACTACGAATATTTAAAATCTTTACGAAACCTCTCCTTACGTAAGCTTGGGAAACTGTTCATGACACGTCAATTACAAAGTAATGTTGAGAATCTCTATAACTATTTTAAAAGTTATCAATAATAAATAGATTAACTACGTCGTTCCAAGAACAAGTTTTTTTCTTCAAGACGTCAACATTGAAATTGACGACTGATAGCCTGGATTTTTCTTTGTATGCGTTCAACAACCCGAAAGACAAAGTTCGACCTTTACCGTCCTTTTGAACAACCAATGTACTTCTCGTTCAGAGGGCAATTCACTGCCCAGGCTTGAAGGAAAGCAGAAAAATAGGGAAGGGGAATAAAAAGTGGGAGCTCATCCTACAGAAGGGATGGGCACACAGCATTTGACACGAAAAAAAAATACTGAACGTAGATCGAAATGAAGCAAATATAATATTGAGCTAAGCAAATCGGTGATGACGCATCTCTTCGGCCCCTAGATGCAACTACTTTCATTCCTTTTACTGTGTCTCCGTTCATATTCTCTTTTTTTCATCTTACTATCCACCTCTCTTAACAATTGTTTCATAGTGCAACTGCCAGGTTTTCCTCCTGTTACCCCTTTAAAACCTATTACAGTCAATTTCCGTTTCAGCGCTGAATGGCCTTATTTGCCCCAGTGCTTGGCATAATGCCAAAAATCTATAAAAATCAAATCAAATCTACAAGGAATAATGCTAATTGCACTGGACCACAATGAGACACTGATGCAGCAGATTGTTGTCTTAGGCATCAGCTCGTAAAACTGGCAGAGGTTAACTCGACCTCGGGGAATTTGCATAGCCGGTCTCAAGCCAGCATAAAAATGAATGGGCCGGTGACCACCGATGACTCCCAGACGTCGTTGCTAGTACGTTCAAGAGTTCATTACGGAAACTTACGAATCTCCTGGGAGTAGCAATTGGTTGCAGTGAGTTAAGAGATATCAACAGTGTGAAGGACTGTTATATAATAGGAGGCGTTCTGTCAAATTACTTCACCTGACCTCTTTACCATCTGAATTCCAAGACGATTTTCTTCAAGCTGCACTCTAATCTTCGAAAACTGAGGTTTATATGCTTATTCACAATCTATTCGCTTATTAATACACCCTCATGCAAGTTATATTAACTCTCTCTCTCTCTCTCTCTCTCTCTCTCTGTGTTGAAAAAAAACCCGAGTTTAGAGTCAGGGTCTTTTTATGTAATAGTTGGACGGCTTTATCATGAAAGAGAATACCGAGATACATTGCATATGTCGTTAAATTTTATCCTTGGTCCTTGCAGAACAAAATTCTACAGACAACTTCAATATATTCTACTCAATGTTGACAGTGAGAAGTAAATTTTCTCTAAAGACTATCTTGAAATGCATATAATACAATGATTCACTACACCTTCACTGAATAATTAAAGACTGATCCATACAAATCATGTATATTACACTTCCGGAATGGATTAAAAGGGAAAATTTCAAATAGAAAGTGGGACCACTCCAGTTTGGACAACAGTGATTAAAGATGAGAAACAGGAACACTGGTAATTGGTGAGTTTGAGTGTTTGTGCGAGAAAAAAAAAAATTTAAGTTAATGTTCGTAAGATTACAGTATGGCCAGGTATGGTCAGGAAAATCGGCGAAAGTGCAGAAGGATTTTGTAATACGTTGACTGTAATATGGAAACCATTTTGGAAAAAATGGTTTATTCTACTTTAGTGAAGTGTGGATGTTGAATGAGGACGAAAGAGAAAAAACTGAAGCTTTTGAAATGCTCTGCTCCCATAATATATGAGAAAGTGAGTAACATGATAAGAGGTGGATGACGAACCTTTGTCAGGTGTATGAAATCTAACGTGAAAATATTCTATTCGTTGTGCATCCGCAATCCAAAATCAAAATACAAATGGGACAGTAATCACTGTCTTTCTTTTTCTCAGGTGCCACACGCGTCAGGTAACACGATTCAGTGTTGATTTTCATATCAAACACTTTTCTCCCACATACAGTACCTGGCGTCAAGAGGTGTTACCTTTTCGGTTTTCGCCATCTATTCATGGAGTGAAATTGCTTGGCCTACAGTTTGTTCCTTGAGTATTCAAAGAGCTCATGTGCCGAGGGAGTTTGTTTTAGTGAAAACCACTTTAAGAGAGAGAGAGAGAGAGAGAGAGAGAGAGAGAGAGAGAGAGAGAGAGAGAGAGTCTGTACCCTTGTGGCGCCAAACGCCTTTAGTTTTAAAAGGCATATCGTTTCAAGAAACTATATATATATATATTATATATATATATATATATATATATATATATATATATATATATGTATGTATGTATGTATGTATGTATGTATGTATGTATGTATGTGTGTAACTGTAACAGTCACATTGCGTTCTAACTTCTCGAATTCGCCTCACTTTTTGGAGACGCTTGTCACTACAAACGTTAGATCCATATGTAAGAAATATGAAGTAAATTCTTGAATCCTGCTACCAGACATCAGAATTTAATTTATATTTTTTTGCGTATGGATAAGGATCTTAGGATTTGTAGTGACAAGCGTCTCCAAAAAGTGTAAAGAATTAGAGAAGTTACGAGGCCATTGTGGCTATTACAATTACATCCCTATCTGGTAAACGTGACCAGTAGATTCTCTCTCTCTCTCTCTCTCTCTCTCTCGTCTCCTCTCTCTCTCTATATATATATATATATATATATATATATATATATATATATATATATATATATATATATATATATACCAGGTTGAAGAGGTAAAGGCATGTCTTTCACAAGTATCGTTTATTACACCGA
Source organism: Macrobrachium nipponense (assembly GCF_015104395.2). NCBI lineage: Eukaryota > Metazoa > Arthropoda > Malacostraca > Decapoda > Palaemonidae > Macrobrachium > Macrobrachium nipponense. Next base: position 61,189,199 of record NC_087203.1, on the reverse strand, counting down.
CGTTTCACATCATCAGATGCATCCTCAAGGCTGGAAATTATATATTAAGAATACTAAAATCATCACTCACTCATAAAAAATCTAAAAAAGCACAACAGATATTTGACATATACAAATACAAATTAAAACGAGAACTTGAAAGGATCACCTACCAAGGTAAGAGATAAAAAGTGACTAAAAAGGCAGAGAAAATTAACATAAGAAAATGACTAAACAGAACGTGGAGAGTAAACAAACAGGCTGTTATGGTAAAAAACAGTTGCGTGGAACAGGCAGTTATGCTAAAAACAGTTGTGTGGACGACGATTGGGTATTTAGTGTTGGTACACTGGTCTTAATAAGAAGGGACTCCAGCACCATCAACTCGTCGTCTCTACTTGCTGATCCAATAATCTTAAAATCATTGATTCCCTTTTTAACGGTTTTAATAGACACTTATTTAAGCAAATTTTAGAATTGGCCTGTGCGGGACACAGTCTTTATTTTTAATGATTCTTGTTTCAGACAGGTGGAGGGGATGGCAATGGGAAGCCCTCTAGGCCCTACCCTTCGCCAATATTTTCATGAACTCCCTGGAGGAGACAGTATTTGACAATTGCCCCCTTAGTTTTCACCCTTTATTTTATAAGAGGTATGTAGACGACACCTTTGCCTTGTTTAAACACGATTTAACGCCGGACTCCTTTTTAGAATTCATTAACGCTCAACACCCCAATATAAAGTTTACAGTAGAGAAAGTCTCACCTCTATCATTTCTTGATGTACGTGTCACTAGGGAAGATGCTGGGTTTCAAACCCAGCATTCATAGGAAAAATACTTTTACAGGGTTGGGCTCCAATTTTTATAGTTCATGCAATTTAAATTTCAAGTTGAATTCTCTCTCTACCCTCCTCCACAGGGCATACTCTCTGACTTCCACCTGGACAGCTTTTCATAAAGAAGTGGAGTTTTTGGCAAATTTCTTCCGCAATAACTGTTTTCCATCCATTATTTCCATAGAGTCCTTAATAAGCTCCTAACCACTATGAAACCGCCTATTCCCATATATACCGCTCCAAAGTTATGTATTTATGACTAAGTTCCCTTTCCTTCACGATAAAAGCTTTAAAAAGAAATTCATGAATTTAATTCATAACGAACTGCCAGCAGTTAATTTGAAGTTGATCCCACGAAATACCTCTAAGTATACGTTCTTTTTTCAGAGTGAAGGACAGACTGAGCCCTTCCTTGACATCCAACATTGTTTTATAAATATACCTGTCCCAGATGTAGTCTGGGAACCTACGTTGGATGTACAAGGAGGCTTCTCAAGGTCCGTTTTCTGCTCCCATCAAGGTGTCAGCTTTAGGACAGGATGCAGATTGTCCAATCCCGAATTATCTAATATTCGGAATCACACTCAGATCTGTGGTGCCCGCTTGGACATCAATGATTTTAAGATTATTGGATCAGCAAGTAGAGACGACGAGTTGATGGTGCTGGAGTCCCTTCTTATTAAGACCAGTGTACCAACACTAAATACCCAATCGTCGTCCACACAACTGTTTTTAGCATAACTGCCTGTTCCACGCAACTGTTTTTACCATAACAGCCTGTTTGTTTACTCTCCACGTTCTGTTTAGTCATTTTCTTATGTTCAATTTTTTCTCTGCCTTTTTAGTCACTTTTTATCTCTTACCTTGGTAGGTGATCCTTTTCAAGTTTCTCGTTTTAATTTGTATTTGTATAAATGTCAAATATCTGTTGTGCTTTTTTAGATTTTTTATGAGTGAGTGATGATTTTAGTATTCTTAATATATAATTTCCAGCCTTGAGGATGCATCTGTGATGTGAAACGTCGGTGAATAAAAACGATACTTGTGAAAGACATGCCGTTTACCTCTTCAACCTGGATGTTGGTCGGGTCTGCTAACCCTATGACTCTTCTATATATATATATATATATATTATATATTATATATATATATATATATATATATATATATATATATATATATATATATATGTGTGTGTATATATATATATATATATATTATATATATGATGGTCTTTTGACTCCTGAGAAAGGACTTCAGGCCTTCCAAGATTCTCACATCTTTGTTCACGATGACAGTCATATGGATTTTTGTTCTAGTTTCGTTTTGAAACAAAGGATTCATCTCTTCTAACGTATTTAGCTATCCAGGAATGTGAAATGAAGGATGTGCCAGCACCGCTGGCTACTTTGAAGGGTTATAGCCCGGATTCGGTCAATTATATGATTTCACCCGAGTCGTTAGCCATGGCTGCATCTAACTCGTCACGTAGTCTGAAAATACAAGAAATGTAAAATGAAAAATAGCTAATAGAAACTTAAGATAATGTACTTGCAGATAGGCTATAGCAGAAAACTTGATAACTTTCCATTTGTTCTGTGGAGGGCGGCTCTAATTCGGAAACACCCGTTATATATATAATATATATATATATAAATACATATATATATATATATATATATATATATATGGGTGGTTTATACTATAGATTATATATATATATATATATATATATATATATATGTGTGTGTGTGTGTATATATATATATATATATACATATATATATATATATATCTATGATATATATATATATATATATATAACGGTGTTTCGAAATTAGAGCCCCCCTCCACAGAACATGTGGAAAGTTATCAAGTTTTCTGCTATAGCCTATCTCCAAGTACATTATCTTAAGTTTCTATTAAGCTATTTTTCATTTTACATTTCTTGTATTTTCAGGCTACATGACGGAGTTAGATGCAGCCATGGCTAACGACTTGGGTGAAATCAGATTAATTTACCGAATCCGGGCTATAACCTTCAAAGTAGCCAGCGGTGCTGGCACATCCTTCATTTCACATTCCTGGATAGCTAAATACATTAGAAGAGATGAATCCTTTGTTAAAAGAAACTAGAACAAAAATCCATAGACTGTCATCGTGAAAAGAGTGAGAATCTTGGAAGGCCTGAAGTCCTTTCTCAGGAGTCAAAAGACATCATTGCTGAGGCAGTGGGCACACCAAGAAAGTCTTTACATAAATTGGCACTTGAACTAGAAACAAAAAGGGGGAAAGAAGAGAAGTTATAGTGCTGTATATCGTGAGTTGAAAAAATCTGGTATCAAGCCATTTCATGTTATCAGCAAGCCCAATATAACTCGGCAACAGCAGAAGACCATGCATGGTTTTTTGGTTCATTTCTTGAAGATTGGGAAGAAGCTGAACTTCTTCCTCTCTTTTCTTCTTTCCTTCCTTCTTCTCTTCTTCTTCTTCTTTCTTCTTCTCTTTTTCTTTCTTTCCTTCTTCTTTCTTTCTTACTTCTTCTTCTCTTTCTCCTATTCTTTGCCTTCCTTACTTCTTTCTTTCTTCTTTCTTCTCTTTCTCTTCTTCCTTCCTCCCCTTCTTCTCTTTCTTCTCTTCCCTTCTTTCTTCTCTTCTTTCTTCTTTTTTTCTTCTTGTCGTTTTTCTTTCATTTCCCTTTCCTTCCTTCTTCTTTTCTTTCTTTCTCTTCTCTTCTTTCTTCTTTTTCCTTTTCCTTTTTCTTCTTCTTCTTCTTTCTTCTTCTTCTTTCCTTTCGTTCTCTTCTCTTTCTCTTCTTTCTTCTTTCTCTTCTTTTTCTCTTCTCTATCTTTCTTCTTCTCTTCTTCCTCTTCTTCCCTCCATGTTGCTGCATCAGATGAATTCTTCATTTACACAGTCAGGAAGTTAAAACATAAAAATGACATATGCTGCAGAGGGAGGGGCGCTCTAATTTCGAACACCCTGTATATATATATATATATATAATATAATATATATATATATATATATATATATATATATACCAACCACACACATATATACAGTCACACATATATATATATATATAATATATATATAATATATATATATATATATATATATCAACTACAGTAATCAATGAAAGTATAAATATACTGTATATTTACAAAGTACATCTATTAAACAATTAACAAGTTATTAAGTTTCGGAATAGCAATATTCATAGATACTGCCTACGTAAAGTATCTCTGGCTATTTCGCTTTACCTTCTATAAAAGGCAGACGCAGGACAAATAAGAAAGGGTAACACAAGAGTTACGAAAGCGTTCGCCATCAATACGACCCTTCTCGAATAATACGAATTAACAATCGAGTCTTTAGACGAGTAAACTAATTTGGTGTCATTATGCCTGTGCAGTTGCCAAAATTATGCAAAGCGCCCACTTATCACACCAGAATAATTGAATATCAAAGTTGCCGCTGCTGAATGTGAGTCCGAAATTCTGTGCGATACCCTCGCCTGGCCTCTCCCTTGTCAGTTCAGTCTTACAAAGCCGCTTTTTTTTCTTTCATTTTTTCCACTCGTTTATACGAAAATGCAACAAAAGTAGGACGAACTGTTGTTCTTAAGTTTATAAACTGGGAAACCCGCAGTCCCTCGACTATTTCCTCCAGTACTTGGTAGCCTGTTGGTGTTGGAACGCAGCTGGGATACAGTCGAGTGGGTAACCTACATATTGCTCTAATCATTTGTTTCATTGCTTTTTAAATGTTTGGCCAATTCGTCTACAACGCAGTATTTCAAGATCGATCAAATCCAAATCTGAGTTTCAAGCTACTTTTCCATATGGTATGAAGAAACTTATAATAATTAGGATAATAATATTGCCAAAAATATTTCTCATTTAATAAGAATGCTGCGTAAGAGTATCACATGAAAATGCCTAATATATAATTATTATTTTATTTTATGTTTTTGTAATTCACCCGGTGATAAACACTATACATATACGCAGAACGTGAAGATTTCGGATAATCAGGGTTAATATGCACACACAAACAAACACCCACACACACCACGCTTCATATAAACGTGCTCGAGAAAATGGGTGTGCGTGGGGGCGAAGACACAAAAGTCATGTTTATAATTCCATGGATACGACCAATACGGTTGAAAATATGAATTACACTTCCGATCATATTAAACTCCAGGAAAAACAATCGCGAAGTTCACGCCCACACCACTGCAGCAGTTAACAGCTCTGACAAACAAAATAACAACCGGGAAACTTTGCACAAACAGTACCATTGCATGTATCTAATAAAAAACTATTTCGTTTGAAAACCCTTTGCGGCCACCTTTATTACTTCATCACGGCAAACACGGCAGTTCAGAAATAAAAGTACATCCTGTTTGTTTTTGCTCACATTCATAACTTGTTTTGAAGAGTAACTGCCCGTAACGTCACATACTGCATATTTTTTTTCTCGCAGGCTTTCGGCTAACATTCCCCGTCATTTCCCCGACGTACGTAGTGAAGAGACCCCGAAGACGCATTCGGGTGCGTTATCTCATTGCGTCTAGGAAAGACAGAATGTGCTAATAGAACATAAATATTGCAAAATGACTAGGCTCTAAATCGTCGAGTTCCTACCTTCCCTTTATAATCGCCCTTGATAGATGTCGCTCGTTAGATCGAGAGCAACTTTAGCCCTGCGTCCAAAAGGAATACAAATGGAAATTCGTTTCCATCGATCAACTGACGAATGCCAAGGGTAGTGCTGGTTCGAATTATTTGGCAAATGGGTGGCTCAAACGACCGCTTTTAATCATTATCAAGAGGCCGACAATAGTTGGTATAATATTATGTCCAGCTCTCTCTCTCTCTCTCTGCAAATATGTAGTGTACAGTTGTACAAATAAATGAGACTGAAATTGAAATATCTTCAACTTCATACACATTGTATACAATGGTAGAAATGAATGAGACTGAAAGTGAAATCTCCTAGTATAGTTCTTCTATTAGCCCTTGAACACAATATGTTGCTTACTCATTGCCACACCGAGTCAAGAAATCTGGATCAGAATTCAAAGTTTTTAAAATTATCGTAACTGTGTTTTTCTCTGCATTAATCAATTTACATATATATATATATATATATATATATATATATATATATATATATATATATATATATATATAATATATGTAAATTGAATTTTTGGAAAATTTTTCTAGTTTCCTTCTGCTTGCTTGAATCTTCCTGCTTCTGTGTCTACTGTTTTTTTTATTTTATTTTACTTTCTACTTTCAAACTGGAACAGTTTCAATTGAAGGAGTTTATTTTCAATTCGAATATATATATATATATATATATATATATATATATATATATATATATATATGTATATATAAAATATCAACCCACCTTGCTAGGTATAATAGATGGCAACCACATCAAATTTGTGCCGTGTGACAGATGTTTTAAGACTCAGAATTGAAAAAAATCTTCTTGGGTTGATTTGATACGGTTCCGTTTTGAAATAGAAATAGACAGTAGATACAGGACCAGGAAGATTAATGCAGAGAAAAACACAGTTACGATAATCTTAAAAACTTTAAATTCTGATCCAGACTTCTTGACTCAGTGTGGCAATGAGTCAGCAACATATGTTGTTCAAGGGCTAATAGAAGAACTTTACTAAGAAATACTTACACACACACACATATGTACATTGCAATGAGGGAGACCTCTTAGCCATTTCAACCTCCAAGCTTCGCCATGACGTAAAATATATCATTGTTCATAAACAAGTACAATAACAAGGTAGGGCGTGAGAAAACAGCCCCAACTTAGTTTTATCCATGCTTCCCCTTTGGTGAATCTCTTATTCCTTTTCTCGACCTGGTGACTGCTTTAAAAAAACTTCTTTCAGGCGAACGATGATGGAAGCAAAATTCCTGGCTCAAGGATGCACCGGCGTTTTGGGATCGAGCCCAAAGAGAAGGCAGGGGGCCGAGGGTTGCCCAGCCGACAGGGTCACACGTGGCCGACCCAGCGTGCCACTATCGCAGGGCTTGACACAGAAATTGGAGGATTGGAGCCCCATGTGATTTGGCCACCATCTTGTGACTCCACTGCCACCTGGAAAGAGAAAATATGTACTCCTATGAGGAAATCAGAAGTGGCGCACCAGCATCACAACCCTCAGAAACCAACTTCGCAGCAGACCCTCCCCACTTGTCCCTTGACCGCTTCAACCTGAGCTTGTCTCAAGTGGCCATCTTTCAGCAACCACCCCCCCACCCCCATTAGTTACTTCTCTATTCCCCCTCATCACTCCGTCTACGGTAAAGTCCTGTTTAGGGGTGTTTTTAAACAGTCACATAACCTTTATTCTTTTGTCGAGTACATTTTCATTTCTAAAGTGCAATTTCTCATAAAGACCTGATCTAGTCAACGCAGTGTGTAAATTCGTCATAGGCATTTACTGTACCAGAACTGAGTTATCTTAGCACCTGAAGTGTGCCCTCGATTCACCCAATTTGTGCTATTATTCCCCATGTAAATGCTTGCATTCTCAATTGCAGATGGTGGTTGGTAGCTGTAGAAACACCTGTTCATCTTGTGTTCATTGCAGTGGCACCAGCCATTACAATCTAGCCTTCTTTCAAAGAGAACATCACCATTTTTCTTCAGTATTTTGAATTGTTGAAAATCTAATTACTTGACAGGGTGCTGCTTTGCCTGTTTATCTCCATTTCCCCATTCTTCTGATATTATCTGTGTTTAATGTAAATATAATTGAAGTTGAGTAAACCCAAGTGTTTATCTGCATCATTCCTAGCTGAAGTAAGGCCTTCAGCACCCCCTTTTAATTGTATGCCTTAATTGACCCTGCCTCTTTGATCTGATCCAGTTAACGTTGTGGTAAGTTACTTGCTCACCACAGTTAGAACATATGTATTTATATTTGTTTATTGGGTGCAGAGGTATTTCTGTATGTGCCTGGGACATAGGAACCCTTTTAATATTCAGCAGTTTTGTAGGTGGAAGCTATGTGACCAGGGCATCTGCTAATTCAGCATCAAGGTACAGACACCTTAGAATAGCTGTGAGAACATTTTGTTCGGTTATAATCGGATTTCTAGGTATATCAAAGGAAGTGTACATTCGTGTGTGCATTGTGAAAATCGCTAGTGCAAAGGGCTCCTGTGAAGGGTTACACTTTCATTCATTAAGAGCCAAACCAGAAAGACGTGCTAGAACGCTTGTTCTTAGAAAATGGCTAACTTTTCCGAGTGTTTAAAACAGAAAATAATTTTCTTTGCAGTGATAATTTCCTTGCTATTCTTTAACATTTGTGTTATGTATTTGTGTGAGCAATGAACGGAGTTCCATTTTTCTAATGGGAGATGGTTCCATTATTTAAAGAAGTTTCGAAGGGGGTGGAAACCATAGTCGGTCTTGGCTGGTTATCCACAAAAAATGGAACTGGTGACAAGAGAGATTTGGAAAGTTATTTGTAAATTGGAAAATTAATTGAAAATAGTCTTGGAAATAATGTGGAATGATTGGGGGGACTTGGTGAGACGGGGATTAATCCCAACACATTATGTTTTCTTGCAACTGTTTAAATTTGCTTTTGAGTGTAGCTTAATGGGATGTGCTGTCTATCATGCAAGTTTCATGTTACATGGCTTATAAACTTTCATTATAAGCTATTTTTTGTAAATTACGTTATTTTATTTATACAAAATTTCAGAAGTAGTAACAGTTTTATGAGAGGAAAGGGCAAAGCACTTGGAGAGAGAAAAAGAGAAGTCAGTTTTGAGAGGACAAAATTATTATCAACTAAAAAATTCCTCTTCGGTTATCATATATGAAAATATATTAATTCCGAGGTAGAGCGAATTGGATAATAAAGGACATTTGTAGCTTAATGAATGTAAATGAACCATGGTGATGTGATAAAACTTCTATATATATATATATAATATATATATATATATATATATATATATATATATATATATATATATATATATATTGATCACAAATCAGACATCACATTCGATGCACATATGCAAATTGCAGTCAAAGGCAGTAATATGCTGGGTACTCAACTTCTTTTATTGCTTCATACGTTTCGCAATTCATAATCACATCATCAGGGATTTCTATGGAAAATGAAAAAATCAATAAAATTACTGAATGGCTAAAGCTGAATTATGTTAAAATATTAATCATTAAAAATCTACAAAGATAGTTAAAAATGATACCCCTAGAGCACACTGGAATACATACACACAAGGCACAAAATTATGACACATATGGTTACACAAGAGTACATTAAAATGAGCAAAATCACAAAACACTTAACAAATGACATAAAAAAAATTGTATTTTGATTTCTTTAAAAAAAATTTTTTTTTCCAAGAATAGAAAAACAAACTAAGACAGTGATATACTATAGCGCAAACGACAGGACTTGACTGACATTTAAAGAAAAAAGAAATCAGAGGTACAAATAGTAATGAGCCACACCCCTTTACTATTTGTGCCTCTGATCTTTGTGTGTGTGTGTGTGGGGTGGGGGGGGGGGGGGGGGGGGTCCTGTCGTTTGCGTTGTAAGATTAGTCTGCTTTTTGTATAAGTATATCACTGTTTAAGTTTGTTTTTCCATTCTTAACAAATATTTTTTTTAATCAAAATGTAATTTTTTTATGTAATTGGTTAAGAGTGTTTTGTGATTTTGTTTATTTTAACGTGGTCTTGTGTAACCATATGTGTCGTAATTTTGTGCCTTGTGTGTATGTATTCAAGTGAGCTCTAGTGGGTATATTTAACTGCCTTTGTTGATTTTTAATAATTAATATTTAAACATAATTCAGTTTTTGGCGTTCAGTACTTTTAGAATTCCCTGATGATGCAATTATGAAGCACGAAACGTAGAAAGCAATAGAAGAAGTGAGTCCCCACCGTATTCCAGCCTTTACTGCAATTTGTGTATAGTATATATATATACATACATATTATATATATATATATATATATATATATATATATATATATATATATATAAAACGAGTGAGGTACCAAGCGTGCATCTACTGTAATTTTTAAGCATGCTTATATATGTGTATATATATATATATATATATATATATATATATTATATATATATATATGATATATTATATAAACGAATGAGTACCACACGTGCATCTACTGTGATTTTTAAGTATGTATATATATATTATATATATATATATATATATATATATATATATATATATATATGTATGTATACATTTATATATATGATATAGATATGTCTATGTTGTGTATAAAGCCGCAATCATCTTCCTTGAACTAACTTGACAATAATTAGGTACCTTATTACTCCTTGAATATAGTGGCTTGTATACGAGGTGAAGGGTTCGGGGCATGCAACTTCATTCCGAAATAATTGTTGACTCGGACTTGAGAAGATTCCAGAATGGTTCACTGCAGGATTTTAAAATAACCTGGCGTTAATGGCAAAAGTTTTTGCCTTAGTAAATATAGAAAAAGTAAATGCAAGTTTACAGTGAAATTAAGATATATAGAAAATGCATACACCCCCATACACAACTCATAAGCTACGAATTCACAGTTCTTGTAAAAAAAAAAGACTATACATATTATTCATCAGCTTATACTTTCTCTTAATGCTCGTATGGATGGTTTGCAATGATTTATCTGAGGGCATGTGTTCGACCTACATTTACAGCAAGCGACAAACATGTTGTCAATAAAAGGGAGAGTAACGAGTAAGGGAAAGGAGCCGTTCACTATATGTGGGGATGATGGATTGGGGGGAATCACTTGTAGGGGTCGAAGGAACGTCGTGGGGAACGACCTCTAAGGGTGGAGGATATGGGGATTAAAAGGCTTTTTGGGCATCAGTTGCAAAAGTGTTGGATGTGGAAATGAAGAGGGCGTTGCGTGCAGCCACAAACAGGATGTTGAACGTAGGAAGGGAGGGAGAATGCATGTGGGGATTCACGTGCATGCGGAATAGGAAATTCATGAAAGCAGCCGCTGCGTAAGAAGACGAGACATTGGGAAATCCCCTCGCACACGGGAATGGAGAAAATGCATCATTAGAAAAACGTGCATAGGCTGACTTCTAGGGAGTCAATTACAGGAGGCGGAATGCAATAAACAATGTATCGTCACTCAGACGGAAGACGTGGGAAAGGAGGACCTATGCGGAATCACTTGCAGGGTTGGACGGGACTGTGGAGAATTTAAAAAGAAAAAGAAAAAAAAGGAAGCTTTGGGGAAGGAAGATGGTAAAGCTGTTTGTTGTGGATAGGAGCGAGGGAGTAAAAACTTGGGGTTCCTACAGCGAGCGCACCTGCAGACTTAACATTTATTGCGCAGTTGTGTATTTCCAACGACGCAGAAGGAGGAGGAGGAGGGAGAGGAGGAAGGGAGAAGTAACGAGCTGCAGAGGGTGGGAGAGAGAGGGGTGACGAGAAACGGGGAGAGAGAGAGAGAGAGAGAGAGAGAGACTGAAGGTTGAGCGGGGAGGGAAGGCCGCGGAGATGGTGATATGGGGAAGGAAGGGTAAATAAAAGGGGGGAGACCACGTGGGAAACGAGAAAGGGATGCAGGAGGGGGAGGGAAAGGGAGGAGAAGCGAGCGTACTACCAAATCGTAAGCCCCGGAAGGGGAGGATGAGGAGGGTTAGGACTGATGTAAGGGTGCCGCCGCATGGAGTCCCCTCGGAGTAGCAGATGAAAGGCCCCTCCTCCCTTCCTCCTCCCCCTCCCCCTCCCCCTCCTCATACGCGAAAACCGCTTCGCTCAAGATCACAGATGACGTCATCTTACAGACAAAAAGAATTGCGTCATTGCGGTCGTCATCTTCGGATACGATGGTGTGTATCCATGACGACACCTCGAAATCAAAATCATAAGTTGTTAAGAACATGAGAGCGAAAGATGTTAGGGTAGAAAATCCGTTCACAGGAAATGCGATTTGCATACCTAGTTACTTTTCTGTGCGCATCAACTTAAAAGCAACCTCGTGGAAGGGAGGAATTTGCAACGGCATTGAAACTTTCTTTGAACCTATTTTTCGCGAACCTGCGCAAATTTTAGCGATGAACCTCTCTCTGAACTATTTACCCAGTTCCTTCTGGCCTTCATAAGTTCCAGTCCTAAAGTGAAGTGTTACGTACCCCAATTCAGTTCTTACCCGAAATGACCCCAATCACCTCGGGTTTTGCTTTTCAGTAGTAGTTCAGACTAAAGTTTATTTGCAAAACCCCTAAAATAGTATTTTCATTTTTCTTGTTTTCATTTTCCAATGAATATGAAAAAATTCTTGGTTTCACAACAAAAGATGCTTTCGTAAAAAATAAATAAATAAATAAATGGTTGAACGTGACCATCTTGTACGTCATCAAAGAACATGTACAGTACTACGAGATATGGGCTATTTATCATTCAGATTAACACACGAATCACTGAAAATTCCTAGTGCAACAGAAAAACCTGAGGTCAACTATGCTGGGGAATATCACCTAGTGGAACTCGTTAGGAAAAAAAAATTACCACAATGTAAAAATAGACATAATACACTGAAAGGTATTTATTGTAACTATATTCTGTATGCGTAGGCCTTGTTAATAATAGAGACGTATTTCAGCTTCAATTACAAGCTGGCAAACTCAAATGCAGTTGTGTTTCTGATCTTTTTCTCGTCAAGTGTACTGCTGCAGCCCTTATCGGTCACTGCATAAGACGAGCATCTACTCCATTCGTTTCACGACGGCTCACTGCCAAACGTCTTCTGGACTAACTCTGGTCCTCAAACGATCCTGGAGATATAGCTTATCAATATTCTCAATAAATAGCTCTCCATTTTCGCGCCAGCTAAATGCTTTTGAGATTTTTCTTAGTGAAATATTTATCATTCGTTTAATTCTATATCTTATAACAATTTGATGAGAGCTATGAAACTGATGTCTGGAGATAAGTGGAAATTTGTGGAAGAAAAAGCCCAGGCAGGACATGAGTAGCGAAATTTCACGGCAGCGCTTTGCGTCAGGCAGTGTTGGAGGCGAAGATGATGATCATGAGAGTAGTTTGAAATCAGCAATGGCTATTTGAATCTCCAGGCGTTTTAAATGCACTCTAACTTTGCTCTCAATAATTAAAGGTCAAACTCCAAAGTTTCTTTTCATATCTAATCAGTAACTTCAAAAGACTGCCGAACCAATATCCTGTAGACACGGATGACTTCCCAGTTATTGAATTCACATGGAATGTTATTAGATTGATTTAAGCATGATTTCAAGTCCTTTGTAAAATCTGATTATTTTTTGCCTACCACATACTTAAGTCATTCAGCTACTATACAGCTATCTACGATGCTGTTTCTAGATTTTTCAACTTGTTCAAGAAGTCACTGAAGGATGCTCAATGGAAGATATTTCATGTAACCTACAGAGGACAGGCTTAATATTTATGAAGGAAATGTTGAACGAACCCTCATTTTTTAAGTGAATTGCAAGTGTTTATTACAAATAAGGGGGGAAAGTTAAAGTTGCAAAGGTGAGGTTTTTATTGTAGAGTACATGTGCACAAAAAGATCTGAAAGTGAAAGAAATAGTTAGCATATAAGAAAGGATGGATCAGGGTTTTTAGAGATGGTTATGTTGTGTGGAGAGAACTGAAAATGTGTTCGTGAAACGAGTACCTTTCAGAAGTATTGGGAGAAAATAGAAGACAAAAGTGCTGAATAGAAGATTCTGAAAGAGGTTAAGGAAATTAATGACCGCAGTATCCATAAAAGTGCATATGTATGTGTATATAATATACATATATGGGTGTATATGATAGTATATCGTATATATATATATAATATTAATATATATATATATATATATATATATATATATATATATAATACGAGGTGTTTCGAAATTAGAGGCCACCCACCCTCTCCAGCATTAAATAAAATTGATATGGACAAAAACAAAAGTAATTCAGAACAGATATTTATTTAAGTTTCTCTCGGAGTATTTAATATTTTGTGTGGCCTCCATCTGCCTTTGCCACAGCCTGCATTCTTGAGGTGTATGATTTCAGCAAATCGCAAAAAAGCTGAGACTCAAACTCCATTTCTCTGAGCACTTCGGTCACCTCTCTTCGCAGGTTTTCAAGGATTGGTATACCATCATAGTTCACTGTGTGCGCTTCAACACGATCCTTTAAGATACTACCAATGCTTTCACACACATTAAGTTCAGGGGAGCCACCTGAAAATTCACTTGACGAGAAGAAATCGATACCACTGTTTCGAAGCAGCTCCTGTGTCTGAAGAGCCTTGAAACATGGTGCCTTATCATGCAAAAATGTGACTTCTTCAACAGATGACACATTTTCAGGATCTTTGAGGAAAGGAAATACTCCACCAGTAAGCACAGTTTCTCTGAAGTATTCGCCATTCCGTGACTGTCCTTTTTCTTTGATGATCCACATTAACAGTTTGGCTGTGAAACAGAGAAAAATTCCCAAACATTCAGGAAATTTCATAACATGGCGATAGCGCACGTCATCACAGGTATCATCCAATTTTGCAGCCCAAATGATGTCATTTTTATGATTTGGCTTCCTGACTGTGAAAATGAAGAATTCATCTGATGCAGCAACATGGAGAAAGTCACCTTCATCCCAATCTTAAAGAAATGAACCACAAAACCATGCACGGTCTTCTCTCTGTTGCTGAGTGATGTTGGGCTTGCTGATAACATGAAATGGCTTGATACCACATTTTTTCAACTCACGATGTACAGCACTATAATTTCTCTTCTTTCCCCCTTTTTGTTTCTAGTTCAAGCACCAATTTAAGTAAAGACTTGCTTGGTCTACCCACTGCCTCAGCTATGATGTCTTTTGACTCCTGAGAAAGGACTTCAGGCCTTCCAAGATTCTCACTCTTTTTGCGATGACAGTCATATGGATTTTTGTTCTAGTTTCTTTTAACAAAGGATTCATCTCTTTTGATGTATTTAGCTATCCAGGAACGTGAAATGAAGGATACGCCATCACCCCGGGCCTCTTTGAAGATTATAGCCCAGATTCGGTCAATCCATCTGATTTCCTCCGAGTCGTTGGCCATGGCTGTTTCTAACTCTGTCATGTAGTCTGAAAATACAAGAAATGTAAAATGAAAAATAGCTTAATAGAAACTTAAGATAATGTACTTGGAGATAGGCTTTAGCAGAAAACTTCATAACTTTCCATTTGTTCTGTGGAGGGGGGCCTCTAATTTAGAAAAACCCGGTATATATAATACAATATAATATATATATATAATATATATATATATATATAATATATATATATATATATATATGTGTGTGTGTGTGTATATATATACATATATATATATATATATATATATATATATATATATATATATATATATATATATATATATATATATATGAGACCAAAGGTAGATGCAGACGTACACAGTAAGGGACCATTTCTGTTATTTGCTTTATTGGCTGACATTTCAAGACATCTGTCTCATTATCAAAGCTGGAATAATACATTAAAATGAGAATATAAAAAACAGACTGGTACTTAAAATTACAACCAATATATTTATTGTTTCTCATATAACTTTGTTTTATATTTTGGTTGTAATTTTATATGAGTTTGATATTTTATTTGTTTATATTCTAATGTATTATTCCAGCTTTGAAAATGAGACAAATCAATGAAACGTCAGTAATAACCAATAAAGAAATGTCGTTACTGTGGACGTCTTACTCTGCCTTTGGTCCTGGTTGCATCGGTTGATAGTATATATATATATATATATATATATATATATATATATATATATATATATATATATATATATATATATATATATATATATATATATATGAATATATATATATATATATATATATATATATATATATAAATTCTTTCTAGAGAGAGAAAATTGAAATGATGCGCTTTAACATCCTTCTTTCGTCAGTTGGCTTATTAGTCTCGTCTATACAATGTCTTCAGCAGTACCTCAATACCATTATACATATATATATATATATATATATATATATATATATATATATATATATATATATATATATATATATATATATATATACATATATATATATATACATTAATATATATATATATATATATATATATATATATATATATATATATATATATATGATATAATGGTATTGAGGTACTGCTGAAGACATTGTATAGACGAGACTAATAAGCCAACTGACGAAAGAAGGATGTTAAAGCGCATCATTTCAATTTTCTCTCTCTAGAAAGAATGCACTAATCCCACATCCGTAAAGCACTAACATGTCTGTTTGGCCATTATGAAAGAGACCGGCATTAATGCAAATGCCGATCTTCAAGGTTAGAGGCTCCCTGGCTTGCAGCCAAATTTTGCATCATTTCTTGTGTTTGTGTGTTGGAGCGGGGGGAGGGGGGCGGGGAGGGAATGATCCAAGTGTTTGGCTAATAAGAGAGAGAGAGAGAGAGAGAGAGAGAGAGAGAGAGAGAGAGAGAGAGTTGACTATTAAGTAAATTTAGAAGAAATTGTAATTTTTGGAAGTTTCATTTGTAGCATACCTGCATGACAGAAGAACTCAATACAGCAATTACAAAATGTAAACATGTGTGGCAAAAAATATAGATGAAGAAATGGAATTTCTCAGCAAGATGTACGGAAGTGTTTTTGAATGTTGCGATCTTGTTTGGATCGTGACAAACAAATTAGGAAACCTTGATATTAGACGCAAACAATTCGTGAGGAAAGACTTTGTCAATTTTTTTCCAGCTTAATGCCCGAAAAGGAACCTTCACTCCCATAAAAAAAACAGCGACTTTAGGACCTTGAATTATTTAACATCACAACCTATCTAT
Source organism: Macrobrachium nipponense (assembly GCF_015104395.2). NCBI lineage: Eukaryota > Metazoa > Arthropoda > Malacostraca > Decapoda > Palaemonidae > Macrobrachium > Macrobrachium nipponense. The sequence continues at coordinate 61,172,406 of NC_087203.1, read as the reverse complement.
TTTCAATCAGAATCATACAAGACGTTAGTGTCAGGGTTCGATTCTCCGCTCTACCAACGCGGAATCAGAGAAATTTATTTAGTAACCAATTGGATCCTAGCCACGTAAAAATATCTAATCCCTCGGGCCAGCCCTAGAGCTGTTAATCAGCTCAGTGGTCTGTAAAACTAAGATATATTTAAACTTATCAGATTTCAGCATTTTAATATTGTGGTAAAATTAATCTCTCTACAGAACATACAATTTTGTTTTCTTTCTTTTAAACCTAAGCTACCCCTTGGAAACTAATCTATTTACCCATGGCCAGCTTGGAGAACTGTCTCTTTTGATAAGCTGCGGTCTTTTGAATACAATCTCTTAACGAATCCCTTTACCGTCGGCATTCTTTTTACCTAGGCAACCATCTTGGAAATAATCCTATTTAGCATAACACCTCATGTAAACTATTCTTTTTATTTGGAATAATGTCTTGGAAAAGAAATTAATCCCATCAGGTAAGGTACTTGCGGCCTTAGAAGTTGATTCTTTGCCTTGGCTTCCATCTCGGGAATTCGTTTCTTTACAAAGACTGCACTCTTGAAAGCTCATCTCTTTCTCAAGTGTACCGTCTTGGAAACTAATCTGTATATAAATGCCTCCATTTTGGCAACTAACTTAGACTACCAACTTGTACACTAATCTCTATTTAATAAAAAAAAAAATAAGACTGACAAAAGCGAAGAAACTGTGTTAAGAGGCAGCAAAAACATAACATCTTTTTCCCATCACTTTCCGAAGCATCAAATGAGAACGACAGTTCAGATGATTCAAAGCAAGGGTGTTGGGGAAGGGGGGGTTGGTTTAAGAGGAGAAGAAGAAGTTTGGCAACTTGACAAAAATTAAAGAAACGATTTTCATGAACATAAAGGAGATACCGAAGAATATCCAACATGAAGCAATACTACTAGCTTCCTCCGGAAGATTAAATACTGGGCATCACAAAAGGGGTTGCTTTTTTGTTTGTAGGTGTTTTTACGTTGCATGGAACCAGTGGTTATTCAGCAACGGGACCAACGGCTTTACATGACTTCCGAACCACGTCGAGAGTGAACTTCTATTACCAGAAATACACATCTCTCACCCCTCAATGGAATGTCCAAGAATCCAACCCGCGACCACCGAGGTGGGACGCTAGCACCATACCATCCACGCCACTGAGGCGCCCAAAGGGGTTGCAAAATTAATAATGGAGATGAGTTTAACCGCGAAAGAAAAAAAACAAAGGCTAAAATTATCTCAATAATCCCGCGTTAATGTTATTCGTTATCAACCTTCTACTATTCTTCAAGTTCTTCTTCTTTCATCTCTCTTCTTCTCGTTGTTCTCTACTACGTACGCGCAAGAAAGGACGACATCTGGCCGCCGGACTTACGGCGCACCAGCCGACTTCCGGAAGATACAGCCAAGTTACCCCCAGCTCGCAACTGTTGTTCTCGAATCCTGGCATCGCTAAATAAAATGCGATCAGTCAGTGATTCTCCATTCTTCGGAATCACCTGAAAAGATTCGAAAGGACCCCATTCCGGGCCCGATCGTTTTGTCTTTTCTTTTCAAGTCCGGAGTCAAGTTTCACCTTTTTCTTTGACAGCCAATCACGTGATTGGCTTTTACAATCTTTTTTCTTTCTTCCTTTCTTTCTTTCTTTCTTCATCTAACAGTAGCTTTTCCATTTGGTTTATTGTTCACGACAATGTTTTTTTCTTTATTTTCTGTCTTTCGTTTTTATATTGTAATTTTTCTGCTTTATTTCCCAACAGCCAAGACGGCCGATAATGATAAAGATGTTATTTTATTTATTGACTCACTTCTTATATACATACCACTTGCATAACATTCATTTCAACTACTTTTTAAAATACGTTCTACAGCATGGTTTACACTACATCTCTCTCGTGAATACTTGAGAGGTATATCAACATGTACAAAATATTACACCCATGAACCCTTATTTATAAACTCAACGGAAACACGATTCTTGCGATCTTCAGCATTTCTGTTCTATAACTGATCTTGAGCTTCAGGGTTTCTTTCCTAAAGTTCAAAGCATTCAAGTTTTCCATTCATTCTTTAACACTCGAAGGTCTAAAAATACAATTCAAGACTTTACTCTGCAGTAACTCTAAAACGGCAAAGAAGTGGATTTGTGTTTATCGGATTAATCCGTAGAACAGCTAAATAATATTTGGTCTTAAAAGTAAACCTGTTAGAACGACAAAGAAGGTTACACCATCTAGTCTCACGAGCCACCAGTACAGATTGAAAGCCTCTAAGTTTGAACGGCAAAGAGAACTCGTCTTGGTGACTGCCTTCTAGTAGGGCAAATTGCAAGTTTAATGTTGAGGACTGGTACGAAAATTTAATGGAAAACGAAAAAAATATGAAGCTGACTGTCTATGACTACTATTAGTTATTGCCCGTTCCATTGCGCCATTACCTAATATTTGAAGAAACTGACAGTAAACAACTTTATTTTGAACAATACGAAGCTTTTAAAATAGATTACTCGGTTCCGAGAAACGGTCTTAGTACCTTGCTATGTATCTATTTTTATGCTTCTGTTCAAACTTCCTAAATCCGGTTCTTTATCTTACAGGATGTATCTCGTGATTTGTAAACACTATTTTCTACGCAGCATTATAACATTATGTAACTCATGTAATTCACAGAGCACCTGTGTTTGAAACCTCCTAACCATGTTTCCATGAGTGATCAGAGATATCTAATGTTCGTTTTCGCCTTGTAAGCGAAGCGATTTTTTATAACAGCACACTATCCTATCGTAAAACGGCTTAACAATTATATCGCTCCTATTTTATAAATTTCTTCCAAAGGTGACCAACACTCCTCAGAAAGATTAGTATAAAATCATTCTCGATATTTCAAAACCACATGACACTGAACTATATGATTATAGTTGAGTATTACGTTCCGTCAGACCGTCCTATTTCCCAAGTGCTCTGCAACGCTTCCAAATTGCTCTGCAACGCTAAATCTGGTATTTTTCCTATTTCATTCAAATATTCGAATGGAAGATTCTATTTTTTCATAACCTTCTCCAAGATGGCCACTGAAAATATATTTTCCTTTTCATTCTCTATTGCTTCGTAGTACCAAAGTAATGATTCTGTGCTACCGAAATATAATAGTGTGAACCGGAAGCGAACCATAAGCAACTTCATCCATCGGCCACGAATTCGAAAAATGACTGGCTTTCGATGGCATGATTATTAACATATAACATTACCATTACATCATTGTGATAGCATTCTGTCTTCAAAAACGATACGCTTCTTAAATAATGATTTTCCTCCTTATCACTGGTGCTGTGAAAATTCAGATGCTGTTTTCATTTCCCAACAGAAGAGTTCATTCAGCTGGAATTCATTGCACCTAATGTTGCTTGAAAAGTTGCCCTTTTACCTCATCAAAAATGGCGTCGGAGTCCTTTTGGGTTTGTTAAGCTATATCATCTGCATTCTTGACTTTATATCAGTTAATGTATGATGCTCCCTGTCATTACAGTTATGTATGGAGCGATAAGCTCCGTATCATCAGCTGATTAATCTCAATTCCCCTTTAGTCCTTTACTCCGGAATCTTTTCTCTTTTGTGTCTCAATACCGATATTACTCATTTTATTACGTTTGATTTAAAAAAAAAAATTACTACATACGCCATTTTCTTTACAGACTGCCGATTTTGTGTTCCATCTTTTTTGTCAGAAAATAAAATTAAAGATAGAATAAAATTTGGACAGACGATAGCTATGTGACTGAAATATACTATGAAGCCTTTTCTTCTGCATGTGCACAGGTTCCTTGACAGTTATTTTCTTCAGTGCAAATCTTAACCTAATGGGTAACATAATGCCATTTACTAGCTCACGCCAAAAGAAAACAAGATACAGCAAAGGGAAGGAATAAGTTTGTTTGTTTGTAAGGTGTTTTTACGTTGCATGGAACCAGTGGTTATTCAGCAACGGGACCAACGGCTTTAAGTGACTTCCGAACCACGTCGAGAGTAAACTTCTGTCACCAGAAATACACATCTCTCACACCTCAATTGAATGCCCGAGAATCGACCACGCCACTGAGGCGCTTAAGGAAGAAGAATAAGGGAGTGGCTTTGACCATGAAGGAAGCGATAGCCTTGCTTCTTAAAGGAAGGAAAGGTATAAGATTCAGAAAAAACAGAGGCAAGGAGTGTATTCTGGACTTGAGGGTAAAAAGTCAGACTCTATCACTGAACTGTGCAATCCGAGAATTACCAATTACTACTGTTCATCTCTAACAATATATCTGCCATTTACACTTTGTATTTAATAACTGGGAAAATTTTTCTACATAAAATAATGGAAATCTGAAGGGAAGAAAACACGCCACTTTTTGCATCTGCAAGGAATAGTGTTCACAGTTGACCTCTACACATGAAAGGAGAGAGGCGATCTGTTTGACTGGCGTTACGAGTTCCTGGGAGAACTGGAGGCTCTCAATTCTAGTAATAAGTGTAAATAAAGGATAACGAAGATAACTTAAAAGAAAGAATAATGAAGAGGTCATAAAAGAAAGGTTATTGACGGGGCTATGGGCTTCCAGAACCATACCTACTCGCATCTGTTAGTCTTTTAGATTAGAACTTGCTCGGCAGGAAATGAGATTATCAGAAAGAATCAAATGGTTGAAATTGCACTATCCTAATTATTGACTCGGCCACAATCTTCATCATGCGTGTCTCGGCAGAATTATTCCGATCTTCCCAAGTAATTTAGTACCCTCTTGAAATCCTTCGACGTACCACGACGTCCGCGAGTGCCTGCTGAGAACATCGAATCTGGACGTAGTACTGTCTGGGACTCGTTTAATCAGGAAACCAAAGAACAATTCAAGCATGAATATAATATCCCAGACAGAGTACGTTAAAAGTCTGTCGTCAACATTTAAATGATCAATGACATTTATTAAAATAATATCCACTAGTTGCAGAAGCAGTGCTCTTTAGAGAACTTTTACATCATTAATATTTTCAATGGAAATAGAAAATAACACTACCTTACCAAGCAAAGCTCAACGGGAAAAGATAGCTACACGTGAATTTGCTTTTTCTTTCTCTCCTTTCGCTAGCTATCTTGCCTTTCTTTCTTCCTTGCTCTACTGTAACCTTCGTAAATCTGACAATTACTTGTATGTTACAGCCAATCCTCGGCACAAAGTCGGGTACCTGAGAACCAGGAATTATTCATCAGCTGCATCGACAGCTGTGAGAGGTTAATTTCTATCTTGTGTTCTCCAATTCTCTTGCCGAAAACTCGCATGAATCGTGCAAGATGTACAAGCACTCAGCGCAGCATAAAACATCCAACAGAACCCCGACATTTGCACCGGACATGGCAGTGAGAGGCATGTCTTCCTTTGTGCATGACTCTGCCACCCTGCGTCTGAGTAACAGATGGGGTTGCCCCAGCACCCAGTATCCGCAAGCCAAATGGACTGTAAGAGCAACAGGCGAATATCATGAACCTGGCCGATCTACACATCTCTCTATCTGTATAATTTATATTAGTGCATATACTTTAATCATTTTAAAGGTGATAACAATCTATAAATTTCCCAAAGATGACTGCTAATCAATTGGACAACTTCAAATAATCCAAAAGAGCAATCCAGAAGTCATGGATAACAGAGGAAAAAAGAAACTCTCATTCCATAGTTTTAGTCTCACCATTTACCGAATAGTAAACTAACTTCCTTTCCTAACAGCTCCCATAAAACCCACTCTCCTCACCTCTAACATATTTATCCTCTCTTATGGCTGCCCCGGATACTAAAGTATCCCAATAAACCGTGTCCATTAAGCAACACTCTCGAAAATTATATTTATTGTGATTCTCGAAAGATTCTTGCGTTTAGGAATATTCCTCGAACTCGTAATGCATTTTTAAATCCCCGAGTTCTCGTTCGCTTCTTCGCTGATTTTCCCTTTTTTAAATATCGAAAAACCAATATATCTGGGATTTTAGCTTGACTGCTTTGCTTGGTCTTATATCGTAAACATCATTGCGGAGTTCGGGCAAATTTCAGAATCAACTTATATAAATTTCAATAAGTAATGAATGTGCTTAAGGAGAGAGAGAGAGAGAGAGAGAGAGGAGAGAGAGAGAGAGAGAGAGAGAATTTCCGTTAACATCTATCGAAATGAATTAAAATAAAACAAATAGACACCTAAAAAAAGCAATAAATAATAATCAAACAACCACACAAGTTAATGAGAATATTGCCGGATCATATCACAGACATAAGTCAAGCACATCACTAACTGATGCAAGATCTCATTTGTTGTTTTCTCCCGGAAAAACGCGTGAAGACGTCATTGCTTTCGCATCCACTAGGATGAAAAGTAATAAACACGAGAATGAAAGGAAAAAGGAGGTTTCAGGGAGCCCTGGAAGGTCGGTCAGAATTGTCGCTAACGCGCAGATGATGACCAAAAAGACAAAGGAAACAAGGTAAGATGTGATGGAAATTCAGACGACACCTGGCGCCAGGGTCTTTGTCTCTGGGAGCCGGAGCCACTTCCAATTCAATCCTTTTCTACTGTATTGAGCGTATCAATTACAGTTGTAGCTTTTACTGGTATTACGATCTCGACTCTCGAGATAGACAGGTTCTTAAAAATAATAAGCAATTGGGCTGTAATGACTGATGACAGGTGACAAACAAAGGAGGGAGGAGCATAAAATCAAAAAGTTACCTTAAAATTAATTTATTTACAAGAGTTAAATACATTATGTACATCGAGTCAAGGTTCTGGGTGGCAAAAACGCAAAAAAATTACAAACAAAAAAAAATAATTAATATTTAAAACCAGTCTAAGAAACAATAAAATCCACCCTTCAATAACAAAGCCATGAAAAATCACAATCTAAATAATAAAAAGAATAATCACAAAATAGGCTGTATAAGGGCAATAACAATCTAAATATAATAAATAGAAATAGGCAGCGTAATACATAACTAAAATTGACACTGAAGCAGCATAATGATACTAAGAGCAAAACGGGGACACTTCCTCAAACAATGAAGACAACAGTCCAATGCCGGACGATCAAGATAGAACCGATACGACAACCATCTCGTCCTTGGAGACAATATGGACATCATCCTCGAATGCTGGACGATCAAGACAGAGTTGATACAACAACCATCTCGTCCTCAGATGCAGTTATGGAAGTCCTCCTCGACCACTTGACGAAACCACGTCACTGCTGCTGCCCAGTGAGGTCGCACTCGACACGTAGTCCTCTTGACGACGAAAACACGCCATTGTTGCTTCTCAGTGAGGACGCTCTCGACACGTCGTCCTCTCGACGACGAAAACACGATAATGCTGACTGCCGACCTCCAACTCTAAAGTTATACTCCAAACGACGACTTCAACCAAATAACCAGGTATCCAGTACCTGACGCTGCCTCATGCTGGTCACAGATATTATCCTGACTGCCTCTGACTGGTTGTTCTGCCCTCCAGAACCTGACTGACGAAGTTTGACGCCATCCCACCGACGTCAACTCGCCAGCAATTAAAAAACAAAACAAAGGAGGCAACAATCCACCAAGGGAAACAATTGGTAAACGATTGTTCCTAACACCTCCCCACCTAACAGAAAAAAAAAATTGTTATTATTAATTTTTTTTTTTACAAACAAAATACTCTTCATCGATGCTGCCACACCCCGTCAGCCAAAACAGAACCAACCCTGGCCTAAGGTCGCCAATATTACGATCTCTACTCTCGAGATCGACAGGTTTCTTAAAAATAATAAGCAATTGGGCTGTAATGACTGATGACAGGTGACAAACAAAGGAGGGAGGAGCATAACAAAATCAAAAAGTTACCTTAAAATTAATTTATTTACAAGAGTTAAATACTTATGTACAGCGAGTCAAGGTTCTGGTGGCAAAACGCAAAAAAATTACAAACTAACAATAATAATTAATATTTAAAAACCAGTCTAGAAACCATAAAATCCACCCTTCCAATAACAAAGCCATGAAAAATCACAATCTAAATAATAAAAAGAATAATCACAAAATAGGCTGTATAAGGGCAATAACAATCTAAATATAAATAAATAGAAATAGGCAGCGTAATACATAACTAAAATTGACACTGAAGCAGCATAATGATACTAAGTAGCAAAACGGGGACACTTCCTCAAACAATGAAGACAACAGTCCAATGCCGGACGATCAAGATAGAGCCGATACGACAACCATCTCGCCTTGGAGACAATATGGACATCCTCCTCGAATGCTGGACGATCAAGACAGAGTTGATACAAAAACAACATCTCGTCCTCAGATGCAGTATGGAAGTCCTCCTCGACCACTTGACGAAACACGTCACTGCTGCTGCCCACAGTGAGGTCGCACTCGACACGTAGTCCTCTTGACGACGAAAACACGCCATTGTTGCTTCTCAGTGAGGACGCTCTCGACACGTCGTCCTCTCGACGACGACAAAACAGATAATGCTGACTGCCGACCTCCAACTCAAAGTTATACTCCAAACGACGACTTCAACCAAATAACCAGGTATCCAGGTACCTGACGCGGCCTCATGCTGGTCCACAGATAATTATACCCGACTGCCTCTGACTGACTGACGACTGGTTGTTCTGCCCTCCAGAACCTGACTGACGAAGTTGGACGCCATCCACCAGACGTAACTCGCCAGCAATTAAAAAAACAAACCAAGGAGGCAACAATCCACCAAGGGAACAATTGGTAAACGATTGTTCCTAACACCCTCCCCACCTAACAGAAAAAAAAATTGTTATTATTAATTTTTTTTTTTTTACAAACAAAATACTCTTCATCGATGCTGCCACACCCCCGTCAGCCAAAACAGAACCAACCCTGGCCTAAGGTCGCCAATATTACGATCTCTACTCTCGAGATCGACAGGTTCTTAAAAATAATAGCAATTGGGCTGTAATGACTGATGACAGGTGACAAACAAGGAGGGAGGAGCATAACAAAATCAAAAAGTTACCTTAAAATTAATTTATTTACAAGAGTTAAATACATTATACAGCGAGTCAAGGTTCTGGGTGGCAAAAACGCAAAAAATTACAACTAACAATAATAATTAATATTTAAAACCAGTCTAAGAAAACAATAAAATCCACCCATTCAATAACAAAGCCATGAAAAATCACAATCTAAACTAATAAAAAGAATAGTCACAAATAGGCTGTATAAGGGCAATAACAATCTAAATATAATAAATAGAAATAAGGCAGCGTAATACAAACTAAAATGACACTGAAGCAGCATAATGATACTAAGAGCAAAACGGGGACACTTCCTCAAACAATGAAGACAACAGTCCAATGCCGGACGATCAAGATAGAGCCGATACGACAACCATCTCGTCCTTGGAGACAATATGGACATCCTCCTCGAATGCTGGACGATCAAGACAGAGTTTATACAACAACCATCTCGTCCTCAGATGCAGTATGGAAGTCCTCCTCGACCACTTGACGAAAACCGACACGTCACTGCATGCTTGCCCAGTGATTGAAGTCGCACTCGACACGTCGTCCTCTTGACGACGAAAAAACACGCCATTGTTGCTTCTCAGTGAGGACGCCTCGACACGTCGTCCTCTCGACGACGAAAACACGATAATGCTGACTGCCGACCTCCAACTCTAAGTTATACTCCAAACGACGACTTCAACCAAATAACCAGGTATCCAGTACCTGACGCTGCCTCATGCTGGTCCACAGATAATTATACCTGACTGCCTCTGACTGACTGACTGACTGGTTGTTCTGCCCTCCAGAACCTGACTGACGAAGTTTGACGCCATCCACCAGACGTCAACTCGCCAGCAATTAAAAAACAAAAACAAAGGAGGCAACAATCCACCAAGGGAACAATTGGTAAACGATTGTTCCTAACAACTGGCAATAGCGGCTAAAATATTTTCATACTTAATAAGTTTTCGCAGTCACTTGGACAACAAAACCAACTTGACAATTACCAATGGTACCAGCACAGATCCCCATAATGATTTGTACAGGTTCCATTGGTAATTGTACCTCAATAGAGGTACAATTGAACGTAGCGAATCAGAAGAAAATTATTTCCCATGTAAAGCCCAAGAGGATTTCGAGAGTAGCTATTGTCTAACGGGACCACTCAGCGCTTGGGCAGCCGACAATTCTATGACCGATGAAAATTTTAAACGTTCTTCACATGGGTTAAAATGGTCAAAGTTGTAATTGAATTTATCTTGATCGCAATTAGAATATATCGTTTTACGTATATGTGAAATGATTACGATGAGTTGTATTGTGTACGTTTATAATATGTGTAAGGGAAGTCGGCATCCAAGGTCACTTACAACAAATTACATAAATTGTTTCTATCAGTCTTGTTCTTCTTCACAACTTAGTATATAATTGCAAAAAGAGGGACAGTGATTTACAATGGCAGTCTTCGCAATTATTGCCAACTGTACCAGTACATCTGAAAATGGTTCCAGATAGTCATGTGTATCATGACAATTGCATTTATACATGTATTAATAGTGATATAAATTATATAAATTATAATATGAATTAAATAATCATGTTTACGAACTCTGAGAGAGTTTCAAACAAAATTCGAAATAAAGTGAGAAAAATAAGACGAAGAAAAAACTCCACGAGGTGAAATAGGAATTGCATTATTAAACACCTCTGACAAATGCATTTTCTTTTCTCCGCACAACATCTGTGACTGAAAAGAACGCACTTATTACATATGTATTTAGGATGATAAAATCACAAGAAAACTCGTTGCAAACAAAGGAGACTAGACTCACGACAAAGTCAGCCTTCAATAGGACTCCAAGAGTTTAAAAAAAATCATGGATTCATTTAATAGTGGAAACGATCATGTTTACATTATATTAGGTAATATATATATATATATATATATATATATATATATATATGTATGTGTGTGTGTGTGTGTGTGTGTGTGTGTGTGTGTATAATATATATAGAGACATTCGTTGTTAAAAGGAAGCACTCTAAGAAGGAAATGGCAATATAGCAAATAAGTAATTCCAAATATTCACAATCATATATATATATATATATATATATATATATTTTATATATATATAATATATATATATATATATATATATATAGAGAGAGAGAGAGGAGAGAGAGAGAGACCGAGAAGACGAGAGAGAGAGAGAGAGAGAGAGAGAGAGAGAGAGAGAGAGAAGATTTAAGCAGCACATAACGAGATAAACAACATGAACAAAGGATGGAAACCCAAACATATCCTGAGGGGATCTACAGGATGTACTAGGTGAATTAGATTGGTGATTTTGTCTGACAGCGCAGCCGCGGCATGAGATGACTCCAAGGCTACTTGGAGATATAGCTCGAACGAGAATCACCATAGGAGACAGGTAATAAGCAGGTCAGCGCACTCTCCTCCCGACTTATTAACCATATGACGGGGTTAGTCTTTCAGGCACGGCCGCAGGGAATTCAGATCTATTAAATCACCAGGAAATGCGTTAACGCTGATGCGCTTCTGGGCTGAATCAAATATATTCTAATCACGAAGTATTAACTCCAGTTTCCTTTGTGTTCTTTGTTGTTGCGCAGACAAATTGGATTCCACATCGTAAAAGGAAGACCCGAAGCTACCTTCTCTCATTTGAATTATTCTCTCATTTGCCGAAGGAATGTTGAGAAAACAATGCCGTTGAAAGCATCTAAACTGATACCCATAGACCTAAAAAAAAAAAAAAAAAAAAAATTTATAAACTAAAACGTTACTAGTGGCCAATTAAAAGAAAAAAAGTGCAATTCTATATTAAAAAGAATTAGCAATAAAGTTAACGAATTTTTCTCAGGGTATAATTACGTAAATTGTTGAAGCTCTAACATTATTATTCTAACTGGCTGACGAACATGGAAGGTAACCACATGATGTAAAGCACTACTAAGGAAGCATAATTTCTGTAAATGAAGGCTCGTATAATGAACCTTAATGATTTCAAGGTAATGACTGGTAGGAAGACTGGCAGAAAACCATTACAAGTTATATTTTCATTTCTAAAATGTAATAGGGTCAGATATTATTAGTCAATAAAAAAGCCATTAACGGTTTTATTTTAAGCTATGTTCCAATTCATTTCTTATGTTCATTTACATACTCATTGATCTTTTACTCCACATAAGCGGACCACGTTTTATTCACAGTCTTCTTTCGTTTCTAATTCTTTAAATACTTAAGAATTAATGTAGCCAAACTTCCACTGAACTTCTTAAGTGAGGTCGGTTACACACCAAAATCCATTCGTTCTTCTAAGATTATTTTTTGTTAATATTTCTATTTCTTTACCTTCTATTGTTAACAAAATGACTAACTTAATCATCTGAGATGGACCATCATGTGAGAATAAGTCCTCAATTTTGTTGGAAACGTACATCTAGAGCTCTTTCTAAATGGCGTTTCTAAAACAGGTCAGTATTCGGGCATGGGAAATTAAACCTCTTAGATCAGGGCGGTGAACAAACTCCTCCAGCAGCGTAAAGGAATTATTCACCGCGACACAGATTAAGTGAAAGTATATTATTAATAGATTTTTATTACAATCTTCATCAAGTTAGAGAAGGAGTAATTACGGATTTGTTGATGCCCTATTCTCGCAAATATCTTTTTAGAGTCCATTTACGACATTAAAGTCTAGTCTTATAGATTTTTATGAAGGTGATTATTTTCAGCACACCTTATCCACGGTGGGGGGGGGGGGGGGGGGGGGGCGGCCTTCGCATGTAACCAAGAACAGTAAACAGCATGTTTAATTAAATCTAATGAGATCCTTTTGGAATATAAGCTGCAGATGAAGAACAACCATCTCAGTAAATACCAGTGGTAATCTAGACTTCTGCATCTGGCCTACTCGAGGAGCAAGAATCTTGCTACGCAAACACCGAGCGAACTCCAATGGGAAATCCGAGTTCAGTGTTAAAATTCACATTTAACCGTCAACCTTTCACCTAAACTTTCACTTGCATTTTTTTTGTATTTCCATATTTCATTCAGTATTCCTTGTTGTCTATTTACTTCCATTTCAGTTGATAGTCTCATTTTTATTAATCCACCTATTTTCTTTATTGCACTGTTACAGACCAGCGATCAAAAACTGCAGAAAAGACGCGCTCCAATTGACGTGCAATGACGAAGCTACTCCCGGGTCCAAGAATAAACCACCCAGTGACTGGAAGGTAATTAGACTTACACCGTTAACGAGTCGCAGTTTGCAACACCTGCATAGCGGAAGGTCATCGCGATAAGAAGTGGGGGGGAAAAGAGAGAAATTCGATGAAAGGGAAATATCTTTTAGTTGAACATCAGCTAGCACGTGCACTCCCTCACACACACACACACACACACACACAGAGAGAGAGAGAGAGAGAGAGAGAGAGAGAGAGAGAGATACTTCAGGGACGAATGGGTCCACACACACACACACACACGGTAGTGTGGATGCATTACAAAGAGAGATTATTTTATAGCTGGTTTCAACCCAGTGACTTGAGATTACCCTGTCGAGGTTCTTGCGTCTTCAATTATTTGTTATACATATTAATGGAATAATGTTATTTTTCATCTTCTGCTCTTCTCTCTCTCTCTCCATTACAATAGCTTCGACTGCCAACCACGTTAAAAATTCACCTCTGGGATGGAATGGAACGCTGGTCATTCAGATGGAAGTTTACTGTCCTCCCATATGCGCTTCGAGAAAGAGATTGCGTGAGAAAAATCTGTCAATGAAGACACAGAAGCCACAGAAAAGAGATGGAAGAAATATAGCACACATAACAACACCTTAAAGACTTTGGGCCTGAGGCCAGAAGACTATGCTGCATTAAGATAAAACTTACAGGAAAAGAAATATAAAACTTCCAAGAGACAGCGCTTATTGCATTATCATGATGACACTTGAGGGGAAAAAAATTGTAACGAGTAAATGTATATGTTTAATGGCAGGGCTGCATTATGAATATTGTGATATATATCAGAACAAAACTTAACAAAGAAAGTTCACTGTATCGGGGTTTGATAAAGTGAGAACGTTGTTATAACCTACGCAATTCATATTCTGTCCTGCTAATCTGCGCAAAATTTGATTCAGATAAAAAAGTGAGCGTACTGTTTCTTCCACTTACGATCATCAGTAACTACAACGACGTTGTTGAGTAGTACTTTCCTTCTCTGCGTGTGACTATTGATTTACATTATTCCTATGACGGAATTTCGAAGCATTTTCATTTCTCTACTTAGTTGAAAAAACACGTTCATCAGAAGTTCAGAAACAGTGAAGCACTTCGAAATATTTCAATAATGACATACGTTTGATTAAGACTAACGTGAATACACATTCAAAGTGCCGAGTCATTTGTTGTTCTTCGATGTAAAATGCCACGGTGATTATCTTGGAACAGAGAATTAATACTAATTATTTAAGTGTCAAGCATTAGTGACAACAGCTTCAAGATGAAAAAAGATCAACCACACCCAAATAATGATCATTTTGCTTTTCTTTTGCTCTTAGTCTCCGCGTAAGTTTTAAATCCTGTAGTGTATGTGTGTATATGTATATATTTAAATATATACATTTATATATACATATAAATGTATATTTATAGATATGCAAATATATATGTTTATATATATATATATATATATATATATATATATATATATATATATATATATATATAACGCATACATATCCAAAATTTATATGATATTAAACATATAGATACTCTCTATTGCCATAGAACTGCTTTACAAAACGAACTGTCAACTGCAGATGTATATAACTAGCCCACACGTTTTCAATGAATGATGTAAAACGCATCGAAAATAACACAAGAAATGTCTAAAGCATCGGAGGAATGAATAATAACCATCAAGTCATCAGTTAAGTTGGGAATTTCACTGAAGGTAATTTTTCGGTAATATCATGAACGGGATATTAATTTTAATTAATCCTTTGAGCATATCTGCAATGGCAGAAACCATTCTAAGTTTATAAGGTGCTGGATATAATATGACCATTTAGTGATGTAAGTTTACTTAT
>NC_087203.1:61102197-61152197 GCF_015104395.2 Macrobrachium nipponense | reverse complement strand
ATATATAATATATTATGTATATATATATATATATATATATATATATATATATATATATATATATATATATATATATACCCGAATAATTGTACAAAGATGATAACACTCCTAAACTAACCTCTATTCTGAGTGAAGAATATCGTAATTGAAAAAAATTTCCTCCCAAGGATGAAGAAGGATTACTTGTCTGAAATCTAAAAAAAAATAAATAAATAAATAAAAGCAATCACTCCGCTACAGAGGCCCGCCGGAAACACGATAAGAAAATGACGAGGAGACTGAGAAAGCAAAGTGAGAATGTCGGCGGTTTGCTCATAACCTAAGACCTGTCTTTTGTTTGCTGCAGTCGAGAACCTTAAGTTCATAGGTCATGGAAGGTCAAGGCCTTTCCCTAAGTTCCGATTCATGATATGACGCGGTAGGGGAGGGGAGAGAAAGAGACGGTGGGGTAGTGATAGCAAGGGGTGGGACAGGAGGAGGAGGAGGAGCAGGAGAAGGAGGAGGAGGAGGAGGATGAAAAGAGGTGAGAAGACCGATAAGGAGCCTTGAGAGGAAAAAAGGATTCACTCGACAGACAGATAAACGGACGGACGCCCCTGAGCGTCTGCCAAGTAAGAAGCATCGGAAAGAAAAATCTCCTCGGAGCCCCCCTTACCCCTCCTAATACCCCTCCACGAACTCTCTCTCTCTCTCTCTCTCTCTTTCTCTTTAAATACACACGCATGATATATATATATATATATATATATATATATATATATATATATATATATATATATATATATATATATATATATATATATATATTAACAGATGATACATAACTTTTCCACCCTGATTATATCTTTTGTGTAGTTAACTGAGTATATTCAAATCTTGCGCCGACGTTTCGACATTGGGATGTTTTCATTTCTTTCTTCATCTTGATCTAGGTTTCTTAGTGACACACGCTTCCAAAATGTGAAGAAATTGATAAGTTGATATTATACAGTGACACACGTGGCCAATCACAGTCGACTAACGATCATATAAAATGTTCAAGGTTTTTGTTAATGGAGACACACACGCATATATATACATATATATGTATATATATACTTATGTATATATATATATATATATATATATATATATATTATATATCTAAGGTCTAGAATATATCTAAATAATTTTAATCTCCCTGCTTTCATCAAGTCCTTCAGGAAGAGGATGTTAGCTCCATGGCCTTCCCCACCCTATCTGCTACAGGCCGCAGTCAACTTATACTACTACTATAGTAGATTCACATCAACCATTCATCTGATGTCTAAGCCAGTCCCTCACAACGCTCCTGATAGGCTGTTGATAAGCCATTCACAGGGCTGGAAACTCTCCCGAGAGAGAGTTCACATAGGTAGGATGTATGTTCCACCTCTCCTGAGGGATACGTCTTCCCTCAGGAGAGGTGGAACATCCTGCCTATGTGAACTCTCGAGAGAGACTGAGAGTTCCCAGCCCTGTGACTGCGACACTGCGTCGTAAGGGACTGGCCTAAACAGCAGATGCACGGTTCATGTAAATCTACTATAGTCACATTATAGGTCAACTGAGGAACCATCAGATTCATCGTGACTTGCTCAAAAAGCTCCCGGTCGCGCGGAAATCGAACCTCAGCTCTCTCACTGTTCCAAGCAAAAACAAAGAGAGAAAGGAGATTAAATTCTAAATAAAAAGTCAAATTCTCCTGGATGTGTGCTCGTGAATTTGTATTTTTCTAAAATTAGAAACTCTTTGGAAGGAAAATCTTAAAATCAAGGTCTAAACACAAAGAGGCCCACTCATCGGATGCACAAAACTTGTCGCTTACCTGCGCATCCCTGATTATGACGTAATTTGTTTACAAACTATAAGACCCTCCGTATTGAATAGAATGCCAAAATAATGAGCTGCTCTTAGTAGTTGTTCTTTCTTTAGACCTAGATATAAATTACGCTAATTTCTTGTCACCGAAAGATGAATATTTCGATTCCAATACTCTATTTTTCACATATTAAAAAATAACTAAAAGAAAAAAATAGACACCAATATTCATGATATCTTTTGATAAAGAGTCCTATCTTGAGTATCAATACAACTAACATCAATACAAATTTCGTGAACTGTTATGATATTCCTGACCACAATAATAATATACATAATCAAAGGCGAAAACAAAAGCATGTAAGATATCTACAACCAATTGTACTACCAGGAAAAGGTTTGTACATAACTGAGGCGATTCACGTGATGCCTTTACACAATGCTCCTCTGTCCCATCAGAAGCCAAGTATACTTCCACAATTGTGCGTTGGTTCCATCTGTTTCTTAGCCAGATCATTGTATCTTATCACAACTCACGGTTGCAAGTGTTTCGAAGAGATTGTTGAAGCAGAGCCTTTAGAAAAATTACTGATAACCATCGAAGCAGGTCACTGTTAAAAAAAAAAAAAAAGTATTAATATGTGCCGGAAAATTCCAAGTTCGACATCTGATGATTCTCTTGTACATATCACTTGATTTTTCCTACTTTAGGTCCTGTACTATTACTAGCACCATAATTATGGCTTTCTGGGGATACTGTACTTGACAAAATTTAAGTCACTTTAATATTGCCTTCTCCCCTGAAACTCTGTCCACATTTAAAGCAAAAAGTAATTTTTACACACACACACACATATCTATATATATATACATACATACATACACACACACACACACACACACATATATATATATATATATGTGTGTGTGTGTGTGTATTTATTTATACGTATAACTGAATCACGAAAATATGGAACGTGATGAATATATATAAAGACAAAATCCACGAAAGAGAGAAATGATGGAGTTTTGTAAGGCCTTTTGACTTCTTGTTGTTTACTTACCTAAGTAAAGGACAAGAAGTCGAAAGGCCTTGCAGAACTCCATCGTTTCTCCTTCCTTCGTGGAATTTGTCTTTGTGTATTTATACGCACATAAAAACAAAGCTAAACCCAATGCGGTAATACGTAAATGGTGAGTTATAGATAATAATGTGTTCAAATGTAGGTACGTTTCATGAATGCCAGCTTGTACATAAATGCATACGAAATACATAACACAACGCATACGAATGTTCACGTGTACAGGCATGAATATTCCTCGGTTTACACTAACAAACCCGTAAAATCAAACAATAGGCCAAGTATTTACATTCCTACCAAAACTGGAATTAAATTGATAAACGGATCAAAAACCTTCAGTGAGATTACTAACATGAAAAATACAGATATTCTCGCGCCAAAATATACAATAAATAGTTAATAAAAACAACCCTGAAGGCAACGAAAATGATAATGCTCTACTAAGCTTGCTTTATTTGATTACTATGGATAGCGTAGAGTGTATATGAAATTAGAGAGAGATGTGTACGTGCGTGTGAGTATGTGTGTATATGTATATTGTATGTATGTATATATATATATATAGATATATATATATATATATATATATATATATGTGTGTGTGTGTGTGTGTGCGCGCGCGCGCGCGCATATATATATATATATATATATATATATATATATATATATATATATATATATATAGAGAGAGAGAGAGAGAGAGAGAGAGAGAGAGAGAGAGAGAGAGAGAGAGAGAGATTAACTAGTTCACGACTGCATCAGCCCTTTTGGTGAGGATTACCTTAGTCGAGGCTCTGCCATTTCATGTTATACATTTGGAAAGAGCAATGACCACGCACGATCTTTTCCTGTTTCTATCTATATTGCATATGCTAACCACAACAGTCGTCTAATAACTAGTACATAATTCAGTCCTCAGGTCAAGGTGGATATATTTATAGGGAACCCTCCCATCTGAGTCGTCCTGTTGTGAGGTAGAACCGCTGATACAAGAGAGAGAGAGACCTTACCTTACAGACCTTACAGTTTGTTCGGGTTGCCCCAGGTCCCTCAGTGTGAGGCACCTCTAATGTCTACCAGAGAGTTGCTAGTACATCTTCCGGTATATTTTGCATCTTCCAATCTTGGATGGTCTGGGATGCAGTTTAGATATTTGTCGAGCTTATTCTTAAACACATCTACGCTCACTCCTGATATATTCCTCAGATGTGCTGGCAACGCATTGAATAGACGCTGCATTATCGATGCTGGTGCGTAGTGGATTAATGTCCTGTGTGCTTTCCTTATTTTTCCTGGTATAGTTTTGGGCACTATTAATCTACCTCTGCTTGCTCTTTCTGAGAGAGAGAGAGAGAGAGAGAGAGATGCTTTATAACATACGTGGAAACTGTTCACGAAACGGCATGAAACTGCTAAAAAAAGATATAAAAAACTTCCCACTCTCATTTCAGTAAAGCTAAGACAGAGAGAGAGAGAGAGAGAGTTTCTATATGCGTATAGAGAGTAAAAAATGTCATGAAACATCACTAAAAAAAAAAATTTTTTTTCTTTCTTTTTTCGACTCAGGCATATCGTACCCTTTCCGAGAAATAGGTGTCCCACTTTAGGCTTCACACGTACGCACTCAAATCAGACAGTTGACGGTTGTAGCCATCAGATCGGACAAGAAAAACATTTATAAATATAAAACACATACGCTCACACACACACATACACAAGAACATGTTTCATATCTGACGTTCTTACCTTATTAGATATATATAAAAAATAGGTACTTTTATCCCTTGATTTTTTTTTTGCCTCTTATTGCCTATTACTAATTGAGCACTTGACATAAATAATTAAAGTGGGTTTCAGAATGAGTGGTCAGCGTCACTTAAGATTTAAAATCTTACAAAAATGAGTCAATTTTAAGAATATTTGTAAAACATTTATGAAATACTAATTGTTAATATTGACGACGGTAACATTATACGCTTTTATTGATCGAAAATATTCGTAGGATATCATTCTCTAACTGAAGGCAAAGACAAAGTACACAATAATCACGTCAATAAAATCATTACAATTAAGGACACTTAACTGACTACCGCTTCTATCACGCGAACTCAAGGAACCAATTGAAAACATTAACAGCGCCATTTACCTGGAGTCAAAACGACACAAACAAAATCAGATAGCACGTAGGAAACCAAGTTAACATATGAAACTGTTAAAAAACTGCAAAAACGATGGGCAACCAGTTTGATCAGACTGCTATGCCACCCACCTCCAGGATGTGGAATTTTCTGCCTTCCGCGATGTTCCTTGAATTATTAATTCCATAACCTTCATTTCAAAGAGGCAGGCTTTCCCTCAAACCTCTGAGCGAGCTCCATCAAAACACTTTTATTAACGAGAACATGTCTTGGTAACCATGCCCGCCGAAGTGTCTTAAATTTTGGTTATGCCTTTCTAAATCACTTTAAAAAAAAAAAAAAAAAAAAAAAAAAAAAAAAAAAAAAAAAACAATAACTAAAGTAAAGCCAACGAGTCTAAAGGTTTCATTATTGTGCCCTGGCAACCTACCGTTAAAGTAATCGTATGCACCGTATTTGATCTGTAGTTTACATTTCATATAAAACACAAATGCAAGAACTATAATTCAAATGCCTTTCAAAAAATGGTTGACGCCCTAGTGTAATCCGCAGTTAAGTCTTATTGGCTTTTCAAACGAAAAACGAAGCCTTAGAACTTCAAATCTGATGATTTTTCATTCAGAATGCTAGCCTTCATATAGAATAGCAAAGATATATTATTTGACTTATATAGCTAAATAAAGGCTCTTGAACATTTCAATGGGAAAACGAAGTATCAAGGCCAATTTTCCTCTTCATTTCCTGAAACACTCTGAGCTCTCACACAACATGACAATAGAATAAATAAAAAAATGTCAGTTCACTTGCGATACCGCACAGTTGTTTACTTAATGATTGAGTCATAAGTTATTTACCTTGCAAGTTAAATGTTCGAAAAACATACGAATTACTCAATAAAAGACATTACAAGGGAATCATGACTCACAGCAAAATTAACATTAGCATGTACACCAACATGACTCATGAAGATGAGGTCGCTGAGTAGCTCTCTCTCTCTCTCTCTCTCTCTCTCTCTCTCTCTCTCTCTCTCTAAGCTTAAGCTTAGCCTTATCCTGTAAAGTCATCCGTTTGCACGTAATCTTAATCTGTGTCTGCTTTGGACTTTTGCTGAAAAGTCAGTATTGTTGAACTTTGCCTAATTATACTCTCCTAATGATATGACAGTTAGGAAAACATTTTCGTACCTGTGGTAAAATTTTGAGACACAGGCTTTAGCATGTGGTGGAATTTTGGCTGATAATTCTATCCCTGCAGCAGAAGAGTTCAAATGTGCACTAATAATAATCATGGTAATAACAATAAAAAAGAAGTAAAAAATGCGCCGCAGTTTCTTTGGGGCAATCAAGTTTTCTGTACGCTGTATGATGCTGTATGAGCGGCAACCCATAAAGCTTTCAGCCACGGCCGGGTGGTGGCCTGTCCTATAGCGTTGCCAGACGCATGATTATGACAAACTCTAACCTTAAATAGAATAAAAACTACTGACGCTAAATGGCTGCAATTTGGTATATTTGATGACTGAAGGCTGGGTGATCAACATACCAATTTGCAGCCCTCTAGCCTCAGTAAACTAAAGCAGATATCAAAGACTGTAGACCTCCACTAAAGCCAGGATATCTAAGCTCCCCCTAATACTATGTCGTTGTCCAGATCCATCTCAACATCTGCAGTCGTGTTGCCACATTCAGGGCCCAGTTTTGGGGAAAATTTGTGCAAGAATGTACGTATAACTTCCGATGAATCCTACTAACAAACACGCAAACAAACTGAAGTAGAAACAGTATATCCACACGCTCCACTTGCCTATATATGGTCGCAAGATACTCTGCCTACTTGGGTCCTGTAGTTTCCAAGAACTCGTCAGCATCATTCACCCATTACTTGTGGTCTCCTTTTCCTATTTTGTCACAGAATTTCCGAATTATGAGCACTTTCCATCAGACGATCGTCCTCTTTTCCTCTACGTGATCACAGCACCATAAAAGTTAATGGACTGCCTTTTCACCTATTCTAACCCATTTACCAGATATTCTAGTCTAAACATCTCTCCCATTTGTGTCCCTCCTCATTCCATGTAATATAACCTTATTTCATATATGCTCAACCAGCTTAAAGTTTTCCCTAATTTACCTTCAACATTCACACATAAAATCCATAAGGAGAGATGAGTCAACAAGTTCTTCATACGACTGAACCTTTGCTTCAATACTTTTTTTTTCCTAGACCTTCAGCACACACTGCTATCCACCCACCCCTTACTTCATTTATTTTGTGAGTCACCTGTTATCTCATCTATTACATTTCCTTGGAAAAGCCATTCGGATGAACTACTTCCATTATTTCGCAATCTGTACTGACATTCTATATTATTATATATATATTATATAGTATATTATATATATATATTATATTATATATCTACTATATATTCTTCTTTGGTTTAGTTGTAGACTAAAATATCTCCTGCAATCTCTCTCTCTCTCTCTCTCTCTCTCTCTCTCTCTCTCTCTCTCTCTCTCTATATATATATATATATATATATATATATATATATATATATATATATATATTATATATATATATATATATATATAGATATATAATATATATAATCTATCTATCTATCTATCTATATATCTATACATATATATATACTATATATATATATACTATATATATATATATAAATAAATATATATAATAGATATACACATATATATATATACATATAAATATATATATATGTATATATATATGTATATATATATATATATATATATATATATATATATAGATATATATAGATAGATAGATATAGGCTATATATATATATATATATATATATATATATATATATATATATATATATATATATGTGTGTGTGTATATATATATATTTATATACTAGGGATATTATATTATAAATATATATCTGTATGTATATATATATATATATATATATATCATATCTCCTATTATATATATATATATATATATATATATATATATATATATTGGGTATGAACGGGTGAATTATATTCTGCTAAAACAGAATTCCATCTGATAAAACGAGCCCACAAAAACGCCAAAATATAGAAATAAAGTATATATTTCAGAGACCAAACTGTCTCTTTTTGAAATATAGAAGTATATTGTATTTACCGTTCTCCATCCCTATATTTATATATATATATATAAGTTATATATATCTATATATATATATCTATATATATATATATACACTTTACATATACAGAGAGAGAGAGAGAGAGAGAGAGAGAGAGAGAGAGAGAGAGAGAGATTGCAGGAGATATTGTCCCAACGAAACTAAACCACACAAGAATATATGAACCAGAACTTTTACAAAAAATTATGATCAAACCTAAACTTTACTCACATACAATTGCTCTGGTCTATCGAAATCCTGACGTAAATAAATGAATGACTCTTGGGCGACGGTTCAAATAAAACCTCAGCGTGACCTTAAGAGTGGGCAGGGGGTGAGCCAAACTCCAGAAAAATACATTTCAGTATGAAACTTTATTACAATATTACGTAAGACTTCCGAACGAGAAAGATGATCCAACAGAAAGTGATGGTCTAAAAGACCCTCTCAATTATTTAATTAAAAATGGCCTACCAAATTTTTTTTTAACCAGATGCGAAGAGTTAGTTACCTCCTACGCTAATTTGCAATTGTAGGATGGTGTGAATTAACACAGCGACGAGAAATTTCAGTGAGAAGGGGAGGATGCTGCTGCACTTCACTGAAATACCTTAATCATATCAAGGTGGTGTAATATCAGTCAGTCTTTTACTAAAATTAAGATCTATCGCAGGTAAATCCAAAAGGGGTCTCCACAGCCATAATTTCTTTCTTTATATCTAATGGACTAGCCATTGTATTCACATTAAACTTCACTAAATTTGTTATAAGAGATAACTAAATCAAGAATACGGGAGATGCATTGCAGTTCTTGGGCCAAATAAATTGCACATTCTGCCTCACTTCCCTGAAATCGTAGCCACATCAGGCTACTTGAAAAGCTCACAAATTAAAAAGAAACCAAACATTCACATCCGTCAAACAACGTCGAACTCTTACAAATCACGTACGATTTCCAAATGTCACCTTTTTCATCAATAACTATCCATCTATCCATCGGTGACCGACTTTGCATGTAATCGGGGACAGTGCTGACGACATAGGCATCATAATTAAGTCTTACCTCACTCTGGTAGAATCAAGTGACCAAGCGCTTGTTTTCATTACCTTCTGCTGTCTCCGCCAAATGCACAGGTGGTCCGCCTCAGCCACTTTGACTGTTTGTTTATGCAGACATGGCACCTCGCCAAGATCTGATAAACATTAACCATCGATATTTGATTTACTGACGTCGAAACGTCTTAGGAACTTTTTAATACACAAGCAAACGGGCATTTTTCAGTGAGATTTCAACCGATCTTGTAAACAAAATAAACTTTTTGAAATTCTAAACATACTTTATTCCGTCGGCAAACTGTCAATCTTAGACTGAACTGACTTGAATAGAGAGCATAAAGCTCTGGAAATCAGCTTTTTCTTAAGCCTTTTCTTAACAAAGATTCCCCTTGAATCGTCTCCATGCTTGTTGAGTAAGGGCCGTCACCTAGATTTCCAGCATCACATATTACTTATGTAAGCATTTATTATTATTTTTCTAACACCAAGAAGCAAAAACGTCGAGTGAAACCATACAAAAGCCGTAGTAATATCACTGTTCTTCTGTCCCACCGTTATCCCTACATTATGGGGTTGGTTTCCAGATGCGCCTTCTCCACTACCTTCTATTAAAGCCATCATCTTCCACCAAACCTCTTCTCTCCATATCTTCCTTCACTTTAGCTCGCAATCTAATTCCCTGTCTCCCTCTCGATCTTCTTTCCCTAACAAGTTCCTCCCACGCCCTCTTCACTCCTTCGTCGTCATCTATCCTCAACATATGCCCATACCATTTCAATCGTAACTCTCTTATCATTTATATAATCTTTACTAAGCCTGCCCTTCTTCTTATTTCCTCATTTTCCAGTCTCTCAAGCAGCGATATTCCCATAACCCACCTCAGCATTCTCATCTCTGTTCTCTCAAGCTTTACTTCCTCTTTCCTTCATAAAGCCCATGTTTCTGATCCATACATTAACACTGGTCTTATCACTGGTGATTTCAAATAGGGTCAAAATTTAATACTTGAAAAAACCAAACCCAGAATCAAATGGAATGCAATCCAGAAAGATAAACAGCATAGTGAGTGATACGTTCAAGTTGCAACATTTTAGACATATATTGGCATTTAATTTACACACACACACAAAATTCTGTTAGCAATACTTGGGAATAACAAGAATGTGTATGTTTAAGAAGATTATCTTTAAACAGTAGTCCATATAATCATCTGATTAATTCAACTCTGAGCGCCTTCCGCAAATGAGCTGGATTACCTCCTGAATTCAGCCTGTCTATCTGTCTCTAACTTCTAACACACAGACGGGACATTTCCAAATTTATACAAGGCGTAGATTTAACTTCGTCGCAGTTATCATACACTGCAGAACATGTGACTCATAGGTAGACAGACCTTGGAGGACAACGTGAATCATTTGTTCGTCAGCCTTGATGTGAGACTGAGCTTTCAACGTTGAAGCTCTTTTATTGCTCACTGTAAAAGAACTGATTGTGTTCGCAGGTTACGATCTTTTCTGTAACATTAAGTAAATTCTGTTACCTTGCTCCATGTAATAGAGTTTCTTTAACAATATTCTCTCTCTCTCTCTCTCTCTCTCTCTCTCTCTCTCTCTCTCTCTCTCTCTCTCTCTCTCATGTGTGTGCGTGCGTGTGTGCGCATACAATTTCTGGATCTTTTCATACCTCGTTACTTGTTATTTTTCAGAGAAAATATTTCATTACTGTCCAACTGTACATTCATGAAAAACCTTCCTGTCCCCTTTTAAGGGTTACAGCAGCAACCATTAAGATTCTCACAGATGGAATGAAGCACTATTTCGTTTTATCATTACGTAAAATCATCTATCACTTTCCGACGACAGTCCAGTGATATTTGCTTGCCTCAGCTTTAATGATTTTTTCATTCACCAACCAAATCACATTTAACGACAAAAATGTGATAGCGAATGCGTCTGCTGAAACAGAAAACCAAAGTAGCTCTAGTCGACAGCAAGCAAGAATGCTTTTGTTCGATAGCCATTTCAAAAAGATATTTTATTGAATAGGATATCTAAATTTCCTAAATCACAAGTAAACCCCCCAAAGTTTTACATACAAAAGAAAGTCCATTTCCAAATTATCCTCCTTTTGATAAGTGGAACCTAGTGCAATAAATTTTTCAGCTGAAAACAAAATATAATGGCAGGGAGAATTGAATCTGATGTTAAAATAGATCTGAAACCAAAAGGAGATCGAGGTTTTTCATTTTTTAAGGGGGAGGGGCGGCTGGGGGTTAACGGAGGTATACGATTTTTGGGAGCTTTCTAGTTACTAATGTTCTGACTACACAGAAGTTATGGCCGTGTAAAAGTAAAAATCTATCACTGAAAAAGAGGTTGATAATTGCTTAAATTCGTTATGGCGTAAAAATTCCAATGTTATCACTCCAAGAACTTTATGATTATGGGATAATCGCCAATGACTGTCCATTACCGTGTTTTTTTAACTTCCCACTCAATCACGCACTCACATCAGAGGGTCTCGGGACTAACTGTAGACCTGTCCGCCAGTATCAGACCCTTGTGAGTTGAATTACTAGTTTTTTATTTCTTTATTTAAAGGAAATAGTCGCATTAAATCTATGGCCAACCCTCAACTTTTATCATTCTACCATAAGACCAGCATGATTATGCAAGCCCTGATGGTACAGTCATTTTTTTAACTATCCTGAGATACTTCCGATCACGCACAGTCCAAACAACGTTTAGTTTTTCAAAATACAAAAGCGAAATCAGATGCAAAAGATGAGAGAGAGAGAGAGAGAGAGAGAGAGAGAGAGAGAGAGAGAGAGAGAGAGAGTTCTGAAGTCAGCTCGTGGTCAGCAAAATGAACACCTGCACATAACTACTCAGGAATGTTGAGGATGTGTTCCCATGAAAGAAGCCCCAAGACCAAACTCTCACACTCCTTGAAGATGGCAGTGTCAAATGGGTTATGCCTATTAACTCCGGGGAATTTCATGGCGGCCAGCCAGAGAGCAAGTAGTACACCCTCCATTAGGAGAAGGTAAACAAAACGACATGGGAAAGGGTCAATGATGCTGCTATGATCATCGTGTCTTCCTACAAACTTGTTTTATATAATGGTTGTCTGTATAAGGAGTAGTCTTTCCGTTTTACGATGCTTGATGTAAGGCTGCGCTATTTCCTTGACAATTAAATGAGAATGACTGAACCCCTGTATGTTATCCAATCAACTTCGGTCACTCTTTGGTTAAGCTATGGAACGAGAATTATTATTTGTCGCTCATGCGTTCTGTAACACGACCCTCAGATTGACATCATAAAAGCACTATGCCAACATAAAAAGATTACGCGGACTTTAAACATTTATCACTTTACTAGTCTTAGCCTTAACTTACAAAATACCACTAATGTTGGGGGCGGGGTCACAGGGATGGCAATATAGCCCAAAAGTATAATCTAAGAAACTGAAAGGTTAACGTTAACACCCTGTAGACCCACCGTATCTAAAGTCTAAGGAGAAAGAAGAATGGGATTGAAATTATATATATGTGTGTGTGTGTGTGTGGATTCTTGTCTCCACTTCACCAACTAATGATTACACATGTCCAAGGATGAAACCTTGGTCACGGTCTTGAAGCGTTCTCTTTTTAATATTATTGAGTTGAACACAAATTCACATAGACTGTGATAACCATTGTCCGCCATCCACCCCAACCTCTTCTCCTTCCTCGGTTTCCTTTTCACCGCAGCAAGGGATCTGTCAATCTTTCTTTCTACAGGCACTATTTAAGCAAGTGTTTCATCTCCTCTCCTACTGATAAATAACATGACTAACAATGCCTTACTTTCTCAGTTCTATGACATTTCCTCTTTGCCATGGAACTTTACCCATGTTCCATTTTGCCTACTGGGCAGATAAAAAGTTTTGATTTGAACTTTTCCTTGAACTTCATAAAGAAACAATAATAATATGTACACTATAAACCAGGGGTCAATGAATAGTCAGGGGGTCGAAAGGGGTCGATGAACAACAAACGGATCGGTGAATGTTCACTGCTGGGGTCCACAGTACCAATGAAACCTCCAATTTGAAATTCTCGTTAATAATTTGTAAAAATCTGACTATCATACCTCATTATATTAAACAAAATTATACTACTTTCTTGAATTAAAGAATAGGTCAATTATTTTTTCACTAAAAATCTCACAATTTTCATAAGAGCTTGTAAAAACACTAGGTTCAACCAACCACTCGCAAGTCATCGTGCCTTCCAACTTTAAAATTTATTATAATGGCTGCTGTTGCTACTATGAGGAAATGCCAACAGAATTCTCAGGAATATTTGAAATAAGGATTCATTAGTTCTTTAACTAATGACACCAAGTCATGGTGTCTAGTGTGGAAAAACTTTTACATTTTGATACCACGAAACCTACAGAGATGATGGATCACCTTGAAAAGGTTCACTGATAAGAAAAACAAAGAAATCGGTGAAGCAATCATAATCCCAGCCATTAAAGACGTTATAGAAACTGTTATGAAGAAAAATACTCACTCTGTTCAGAAAAAATTTGCTATTAACTAATAGTACAGCGCAAAGAATTGATATAATGGCAGAAGATGTAGAAAAAACTTTAGCAACGGAACTCCGAGATAGTAAGCTATCTCTACAACTTGATGAGTCAACTTTTGGCAGCTCCACTCTTCTCATGGCCTGTTTGAGGTATGCCAGCCATCAAAGTCAAAATGACATTACTGATGAATTTTTCTTTGCCAAATATCTCACAGATGACCCAAAAGGCGAGACAATTGTACTGTGCGTGCAGCAGAATTTCGAAGAGCAAAATATACATTAGTAATGTTACTGCAGTGGCTAATGATGGTGCACCAGCGATGGTGGGTCGGTGCAGAGGATTTGGAAAAAGTACCTGAGGTAAGGGGTCTGTCTAGGGATCACAGCTTGCAAAGAATTGTTGACTTATACAGCTCAACAATTCAGTTCCTGGCAGACGTGGATTCATCATTATGTGAAGAGTTGAAAAATATTCCCTGTTCTATTTGGCAGATCTCTATTTAATGAGAGACAAAAATGCTGGAGGAGTAAAGATGTTACCATCATTCAGGACAGGACAGTTTTACTGGAATTCCTAGGAAAGCTTAGCTTGTTTAGAGTTTCACTGTCATGTAGAGAACTTCAGTATTTTTCAACGTACAACAAATACAAAGTGAAAGCAATTCTGATGGGGGACCTAGAGATGCATATGAATCATTTGGAGAATTTAATTGAAGACTTTAATGTGCACTTTGAAAACTTGGAATGGATGAAAGTGCCAGATTGGATCCTAACTCCGTTTGATGTTGAAATAAGGAATGCAGATATTGCCTCACACCTGGAGGAGGAATTCACTGAGATGACTGTGGACCTGGAAGCAAGTGCCTTGTTCAGAAGAAAAGGTCTCAGTGAATTGTGGATCAACGAGAACAACGTTGCTAAATATCCTCGGCTTTGTGAAGTGGTTGAGCCATTTTTACTTGCTTTCCCAAGTTCATACATAGCTGAAGCTGGTTTCAGTCATGCATACGCAGTCTTAACAAAACAGATGAGCAGACTGAGCCTGCGAGAACGAAGTGGCCTACGGCTGAAGCTCACCAACCTGCAAACTAATACCAGTATCCTTGTTGAGTCCCATCAGGCACATCCTTCACACTAATGAGGTCAACAATGGAAGAAAAAGGTATGTTGCACTGAGAATTAAGTTACATAAACTCATACATCTAAAGTTCTAATCATATTTTCTTGTGTTACCTTTTTATCATACTGCATGTCAAGTACTAAACTATTACTACTTAAATTGATTTTGACAGAAGTGTTTTTTCTTCACGAATTATTGAATGTTAGGCTAAGGGGTCGATAGAAAATTTTAAACTTCATTGTGGGGTCGACGAGTTAAAAAGTTTGAGAACCCCCTGCTATAATAAACAAACATTCCAGTGTGCAGGGATGGAAAGAATAGGTGAGGGGAATTTCAATGTAAACAAGGTAGAACACAATTAGCACGGCCAAAAGCTCTTTCACGACCTATCAAGGCAATAAGTCATAATCGCTTCAAAATGAAATAAAGTTGAAGGAAAATCGTTGAGAACTGCGACACAAACTTCCCATTATTCTTGGTGATACAAAGGCAGAGGCAGCAGATATTAAAGGCCAATATACTATGTTAGTTCGAATGTGTACGCACGTGTGCGTGTGTGTGTGTTGGCATATGTGCGCGCGAGTGCGGGTGTATATTGCCGTAAAACGCTGAGCCGTTACGTAAAATGGGCTTGTCCAAAGCAGTGACGGCTCCTTTTCGGGGGAGATGTCTAACCAAATGGTGATCGATGACTTGATTACAACTTGGAAATTTCCAGATAATTCCTGAAGGGAGTAGGACGGCTTAAGCCTTTGCCTCACGGACACCATGTTATGGCGTCAGCGACGCTCCATTTGGGCACGAATCTTCCTAGAATGGATTCTTTAGGCCACTAAGGAATTCAACTCCATTTTTAGCATTTCATGACATGCAGTGCGTGAAAGAAAACCATACTTAAGCCTAGTAAAAGAATATAAAACAAAGACCTTTTATTAAGAATAAAATAAGCTTTATGTTCTTATCACAAGATCTCTCCTCGGAGCAAATCCTCTCGATGCTTTTGACGGTCGGTCGACGAATCCAGATTCCGAGGAGAATAAATTCAGGAAAACAAAAGATTGGTCTAAATTTGACGGATTGGTGGGCGATCGATCATTACGAGGCAACTGAGGGACCCCTACACTGCCGCTGGAGCGGAGAAGAGGTTTAGGAAGGTGAAGACCAGAAGAGGAGAGAGTAGAGAGAGAGAGAGAGATGAGAGAGGGGGGGGGGTGGGGGCGGGGGGGGATTATGTTAAATCATAGAACGGGGTTGCGTAAGCGGAGCGATCGGAAGGAGAGAGAGAGATTCATTTTTTAAATACAAATGACACCTGTCTATAATGTTATTCTCATTTCAGAAGTTTCAATTTTATTCCACGAAAATGAACTGAGAAAGACTGATTCCCTTTACATCAAATATTCAAAAAGAAACCTTTATATCTATTGTTTCATCTCAGCTCTAGCATTAACAGTGGAATACTAGTTATTTCAAGATATATGTCCGTATAAACCCATTTTTATCTTCTCTTCATTTTCATATTCATCGATTTCTTAATTATTCTGGAATCTGATAATTATCTTTTCATAGATTATGCATTTAATATTAAAATTTGAATTGAGAAACCAACGATTATACGGAAATATCGGAATTAAACTACGTTTTATATCAACGAATAGGATATTAACATAAAGCCTGAAAATATAAGACATCAGTAACAGAACAAAATTAAACAACTTTGAATAATCTCATGTAGGGTAAAAATGACTGTACAAAAGACGAAAAGTAAAGCTGACATGGGGAGGCACGCAAGATAACGGAAATAAATCAGGAAAACCGAAAGCTTCAGAAGTGTAAAATTACATAAATGTGTAAATTAAGGAAAGAAAAAACAGTGAGGCACCATCGACTAGTTGTTTTCTTGCTCACATCATAAGCCAGTGACGAAGATTTTTTCACAAGTGCAGTGGAGTAATTTAGGCAGTTCCGTTTATAAAGTGGTTGTGCCTCCGTTGACCCAGGCAAAAGAATGATCTACTGGTAGATGTGTGGTGGTGGTGGTGGAATATCATTATCATTATTATTATTTATATTCAGAAAGGGACACTGACTTGGAATCCAAGCTTCCAAAGAACGTGTTGCTCATTCGAAAGACGTAACAGAAAGTATTAGGAAACACACAAAGAAGAGATCAGTCATTAGAAAAGAGCAAATAAATTAATAAATAAATAGATACAAATGTAAGTAAAGTATTAAAACTGGAACTTTCGAGGTTCCAGTTGCACATTCCATGGAGACTTCCACAGTCCAACGGTGTGAGGAATAAAGGACCTCTGGAACTGCGAAGTTCGACAGCGAGACACATCTATTGCATATTGGTGCCGCTACTCAGCAAATCTGGTTGCTCTCTCTCGGCAGCAGAAGAGTATCAAGGATCAATTGTGAATGTGAAAGATCTTTGTTAAAATACAATTTAAGAAAAACTGACAACCAAGATCAAGGTATAGGGCTAACAACCCAAAATGCTTTCTCGAACAAAGTTATAACATGTTACAAGCAGCGCTTGTTGCTCCTAAGAAATATTAATTAATAACAACTTCATCCATAAGAACTTGCCCAGAAACATATCTGGCGCCAAATAATCTCGAGAGAATACAATTTGTAAATATAATTATAACCATAATATATGATATATATATATATATATATATATCTATATATATATATATATATGTGTGTGTGTGTGTGTGTGTGTGTGTGTTGTGTGTGTTTCAATATATATATATATATCTATATATATATATATATATATATATATATATTGAAACACACACACACACACACACACACACATATATATATATATTATTGAAACACAAATGATTGATTTGACAGCAAAATTAAAATAACAATCGTTTCAAGAAATTATCTCACTCAAAATGACAAGGTTAATATCAGGGCAGTACTACCAAGTTATAAGGCCGCTGTCACTAGAATGAAAGCTTAGTATTTTAAAGCAGCAGCTGTGGAGCCACGATATATCTACAACACTTAAAACAAAACATAAATTAATGATAAGTAATGATTAGAGTCATGATATACCTAGAAAACTGTAAACTAAACAAGTTAGCACCGAAAACTTTCGTTAATATCTAATATATAAACATCTTGAGAGTTTACATCTTTAAAGTAAATTCACATAAGTTATATTTTTTGTTTTTAATGAAGTCTGTTTTTCTTTCTTTTTTTCCAGAAATACTCACCAGCGAACTTTGTGACACACATATTACATCTTAATCATCCAAATACATCAAGAATAAAAAAAAAAAATAGATTAATATTAGATGCTAATTAGTATTGCTATGATCATTCAGTTTTCCTATCGGAAAACTGCTGAAGTGAGAGAGAGCGATAGTGAAGGCATTTGATTTCACACTAATATGATATTCACTGGTAATTACTCTGAACAGCCATTACTAAATAACTCAGGTGTCAAACTCAGACTTGCTGCCCCCAAGACCGGCTTTCTGCGAAATTTACAATTTTTTTTCTTTTAAGTTAATCTCAACCTTAGTTTCGATAATGAGATCCCCCCCCCC
Organism: Macrobrachium nipponense; assembly: GCF_015104395.2. Taxonomy (NCBI): domain Eukaryota; kingdom Metazoa; phylum Arthropoda; class Malacostraca; order Decapoda; family Palaemonidae; genus Macrobrachium; species Macrobrachium nipponense. Next base: position 61,133,639 of record NC_087203.1, on the reverse strand, counting down.
AAAAAAAAAAGTAACAGATGAATATTAATCGAGCTTGTGTAATAAAGATGAAAATGCTGATTTGCTGTCAATGCTTTTTTTAATAGTTTGAAAATGGCTGAATCTAATCTCAGACGATTTAATACCATCAAGCACTTGCCGTTATACGCGGAGGTTTCCTCCATACCTTCATAATTGCTACCTTCGCAAGGTAATTAATTGAATAATGTATACGGCTAATAGGATAATCATCCGACGTCCCACTATTCTCTCACTTGACCACCTGTCTCCCCCACCCACCCCTAACCTTTCTCTCTCTCTCTCTCTCTTGTGTGTGTGTGTGTTTCTGCAGGAGGTTAACGTTTCTATAATATAAAAATCCCGAAAAACAAGTTACTGGTGAACTACTTAAATCTCGGAGAGAGAGAGAGAGAGAGAGAGAGAGAGAGAGAGAGAGAGAGAGAGAGAGAGAGAGAGAGAGAGAGAGAAATATGCATTTTACACAATCTATGCTGTTTTGTATAACCAGGTTTTGTATGTTAATCAATTTCCTTATCTCGATCCTTATGACCAATAACAGGACATTATGATCTTTCACATTTTACAAATATTTTATGGTAAAATATCTATAAATTAACATAATCATGATCACAGAGCATGTAATAGTTTTAAATAACTAAATGCACCTGTTCTCATGATCAAAATTTGGAAGCCTCTTCAAATTATCGACGATTTCTTTCAGTTAAAAAAAATAATAAAGTCCAACACTGAAGAATAGAAATCGCAGAGAGTCGAATTCCTCGCTGTAAATGAAAATGAACAGTAATCTTTAACTCAACTTTATTTGTACTTGTACTCTGCTTCCCAGTCAAGCAAAGAAACGCGATTGGTCTTCGTACAGCTGAAATGCTGCCAAGTTTGGATATCATACTGTAAACTTGGGACTTGGTTTGTTGGCTTATGAACACCATGTTGACCAACTGCCACTTGCCCCTAACTACCACGTTATAGCCAATTAATTACTTGTATATTTTTGTGGGAGAGGAGGTTTCATCGTAAGTCCATCTGCTCTTTTTTATCTAAACTTGAATTTCAAGTTACGCTGAGTCTCAATCCACACGAATACGCGCGAGAAAAGCCGGTAAAAGACGCGAGTTTATGACATTCTCAAGTTACCTAGACTCATTTCTCTCTCTCTCTCTCTCTCTCTCTCTCTCTCTCTCTCTCTCTCTCGATCTCATCAAATAGTCTCCTCTGCGCATACATACAAGTGCAAATGGGAGGAACCAATTTTCCGAGAACAGTTCTAATTGGAGGGGTTATGCAGAATATCAAAGCTACAATCAGTTTCTGAGAAACCCACGACGCATGGTAAGTTTTAATCGGCACCGTCAACTTGGAGTTGACAGAAGGAGGGGGAGAGATCCAAGTACGGGTATATTACTTCTCTCTGTGTCTCTGTCTCTCGCTCCATATTTATATATATATAGATATTAACATATATATATTATATATGCTAACATATACATATATATATGAGGTTGCAGTCCACAGGTGAAAAGAAAAGCTGAAATTCTTTTTAGCTCAACAGTTTCAGCCTCCTATGGCCCATGTCGAGAGCTGTCGACAAGGGCCAGTGGAGGCCGAAACTGTTGAGCTAAAAGGAATTTCAGCTTTTCTTTTCCCCTGTGGACTGCAACCTCATATATCTATCTCCGTGAAAAGGAAGACTAAAACCTCATATATATATATATATATAGATATATATATATATATATATATATATATATATATATTATACATATATCAAATAACCACAGGTGGAGAAATGAGAGACTGAGTCCTATACACAGTTTCTTGTTTGTTGACCTGCTGTGAAAAATGTTTGAATTTATTATAATTATACATAAGCCATTCTAGAGGGCTAGCAAGAATCTCCCAAAGGCAGGAACCCCTCAGAGGACGCCATGGGTATGTCAACAGTCAGTTTCTCTCAGGTTGAGAAGAGCTTCTCCTTCCCCCTGCATCCCCCAAAAAGTTCGTCACCTATAGCGGCACCCATTGGTCAATAGGCCTAAGGAGAGGTGCCGGAGCCAATCACATACAGGAGGGAATATATCGGGGGTTGGTGGGGTCCTGGAGGAAAGAGAGAGAATGCCAAGGTGACCCCTTTAGGGTGGCAGTTAGCCATAGGTCAAGAAATGGGGTGGACATTGCTCTCTGCCGGTTTCCTCGCTCAGTCTCAACCTCGCCAGTACTGTAGATATTAAGTTCAATTTCACTCAGGCCCTTATGTAACTTTATTAGAATATAAGACCGGTGCTGAATTAATCACTGAGCATTTGATTTCTGCATGACCCACAGTAACTTAAGAAACCCACGCGACCCAGGTCGGGGTCATAATTTTGGTATCAGGAGTGGGGTACGCTGCAAAGCGCTATTTAATAGTAAATATAGCGATCTGTGGGTCTTGCGAAGATGCAAAGGGACTTGGGGAGGGAGTGATAAGCCATTCTAGAGGGCTAGCAAGAATCTCCCCAAGGCAGGAACCCCTCAGAGGATGCCATGGGTATGTTAACGGTAAGTTTCTCTCAGGTTGAGAAAAGCGTCACCTCCCCCCTGCCGCCCCCAAAAAGTTCGTTGGTTTTTAGCGTCACCTATAGTGGCACCCATTGGTCAACAGGTCTAAGGAGAGGTGCCGGAGCTAATCACATACAGGAGGGAATATATCGGGGGTTTGTGGGGTACTGGAGGAAAGAGAGAGAATGCCAAGGTGCCCCCTTCAGGAAGGCAGTTAGCCGTAGGTCAAGCAATGGGATGGACGTGCAGTTCCCCCTCGTTGCTCTCTGCCGGTTTCCTCACTTGGTCTCAACCTCGCCGGTACTGTAGCTATTAAGTTCCATTTCACTCGAGCCCTTGTGTAACTTCCCTAGAATATAAGACTGGTGTTAAATTAATCACTGAGCGTTTGATTTCTGCATGACCCACAGTAAGTTAAGAGACCCATGTGACCCAGGTCGGGGTCATACATGTACACAATATATATCTAAATATATATATATATATATATATATATATATATATATATATATATGTGTGTGTGTGTGTGTGTGTGTGTGTGTGTGCATGTTTGTGTGTGTATGTATCCATGTATATATATATATATACTATATATATATATATATATATATATATATATATATATATATATATATATATATATATATATATATATATATATATATATATATATATATATATATATATATATGCATATATATCATCTTTCAATGTGATTTTTATATAGGTTAGTAGCTCAAAAATATGTTTCAGCAGTTTTACTTACCTGGAAGTTTGAAAAACTGGTTAAGTTCTAATATCAGCAAAGATAATATACAGCTTGAATTGATTATTTTCCCTTTTTATAGTAATATGATTGTACCTGGGAGTGCACAAGTGTGGAGGAAAACCTGAAATGATCTGATAATGGCCTGGACAAGGAGGTGCAATTATATGCAAAAATTATGGCTGCGGGCCTGCTTCAAAGTGGATAATAGTTATGTAAATTTTAAGGTTAGATAACTTTATTTACACTCGCATATCATATTAGAAAGTAATTAGAACACCCTATGTGTTTAAAGAGGACATAAAGTGCCTGTAACACAGATAATAGACAACAATGATTAGATATTGAAGAAGATGATCAGGTAACCAGAGAATTCCGAGCACATGGAACATAGGAGTAAAAAGGGGAAAGTTTTCCCAGAGTACATGAGACAAGAATCCACAGTAGCTCAATTGCAAGCTTGTAACGAGAGCAACTGGGGATTTTTAGAATAATAAGCAACTAGGTGCCTAAATCCCTTCTTCTCCTGGCACTTTATAGCACCAATACCATTGTCACTGGCATCAACAGCTAGGCAAAATGGGCACTCATAGTCAGGTGTGTGGTGAACGGGCCAATTAATAAGGACAGCTTCCAGATTATTGCATGCCTCTTCACACTCCATGGAGCACTGCAAGAGCTTATTCCTTCAGAAGAGATTAGTGATGGGAGCACCAGCGTCCACAAAGTTCAGGATGAAGCACCAAAACTTCTGCACCATCCGAATGAAACTTCTGATGGCATGAATATTCGCGCCTTTAGGGCGTTAGTAGGCCGTTTCCCACATGATGGCCGAGATAGGTGATATCTCCTACCCCAAACGGGCACTTCTGTAAGTTAATTACCAGGTTCGCTTTCCAAAGGGCTGCTAGGATATTCCGCAAGATCCGAAGGTGTTCCTCCCAAGAGTTGGCATATGTGACGATGTCGTCCAGCTAGACGACACAGTTCTCAACCCTGTTTAAGATTGTTTATCCTTCAGCCACAGAAAGCAGCTAGGAGCATTTCTTAGCCCAAAGAGCATCGCCTTGTACTGATAAAAATTCTTGGGAGTCATGAAAGAAAGTTGAGGGGCATGATTCCTTGGATAAAGACACTTGCCAATAGCCTGTCTCTAAATCGATCTTGTTGAGACATCTTGCACTACCAATGTTGTTGAGGCAGGTTATGATGTGCAGGAGATGGTAAGACTCTGGCTTTGTGATGGCATTTAATTTGTGATAGTCGAATCAGAGCCACTCTCCTCCATCTTCTTTGGAAATTAGGATGACTGGGGAGGTCCACTCGTGCATCCTTTTTTCAATGAGGCCCAGTTCTCAATGAGGCCCAGTTCTAATTGAGTTTTTACCTGTTCCTCGATCCTCATAGCCTCATCAGAGTTGACTCAGTTGTACTCTTGAGAGACTGGCCTAACATCCCTTTACACTCGCACTATGTGTTCTGTCATGTCTATGCATCCCAACCGATGTCTGCTTGGCTTCATCTAAACGGGGGCCGATGAGCTCCAACTGAGCCACTACCCCGGAGTTGAGTGAGGGAGCTGGCACTGTGACAATGTTGCCAGCCACTCCTCCAGGTGTGGATGGTGCATTCCCTGGCGACGAGTCATCATGGGTCACATAAGGCTTTAGTAGGTTGACATGCAGCCACTTGGCCTTCCATTTCCAGCAATTAACCAAACAAATCAACTCCCCACATTTCCCCAGAATCTTATGGGGTCCCGTGAATTGGGTCTCTAAGGGGCACAAGGTTCCAGTGTGAAGAACCAGGTCTTGATTTCCAATGTTAAAAGGCTGTACCTTGGCCTTCAAATTGAATTTTCATTTTATTCTCTCTTCTGTTGTCGGTTCATTTGCCTAAGCTACAGCCCATGCAGCACAGAGCTTCCTTTAGATAACTGGGAATTCCATCACCCAATCGGCTTTGGAATTCCATCACCCAGTCGGCTTTGGAATTCCATCACCCAATCGGCTTGCCTGGCATCAGCCCAGGAGTAGTGCAGGATGTCAAGGGGGCACCGCATAGAGTTGGTGTACAGCAACTCGAATACGCTGTAGTCTAATGTCTATAGTCTGTTTGGATCGTTCTGGGAAAACCAAAATGGCAAAAGAAAGGCACTTCTGCAAGATTTACTTGGTCCAGGTGTGAGTTCTCTGCCAACAGAGGGGTGTTCCATTCTACTGAGCAGGTGAAAAAGTAGTCATGAATCGGATGGGGACTGTGGTATCTCTCCAATGGACCAGGTCCTGGCCCGATAAGTAGGGTTTTGCAGTGGCAAGCATTAGAGCTACGCTGAAGAGGTGTTCCTACCTTTGTGGATGATCGCCAGTGACAGCCCTCAATGTGGATCAATCTATCCAGTTGATGGCCATCCACACATCTTTGCGGATCGTGGCACACAAAAGCACCAAGTCAAGGGCAGTGAGACTGACAGTGACCCCTGTGTCCACTATGTTCGTTAACTCGCAAAGGGAGTTAGAATCATCAAAGGTACCAAGCATACTTCCTTCATGCTCAGCCACTCCAATGAGTTCCCTGAGTGTAAGATGGTTTGCACCACTAAGGGATGGGGAGGAGAAGGAAGGAGGAAGGGGGAATGAACTTGATGCACCCTTTGAAATTGGCCAAGAAGTGGCCTTTCAGACCGTAGTCCCAGACACTGACATAGCTGAAATACCTGGCAGAGGCTATGGTAGTGAGCAGGTTTACCACCCTTTGCCCTATTTGCAGGGGAGGCTTTGAGGGTGGTGGTGACCCATTTTGGAGGATCCATCTTGGAGTGGCGCTGCTTGGTGGAATGCCTGGACGACTGGGAGTTAGCAGGAGGGACCGAGGGGTGAATTTTCTTCCCGAAGGAATTGAGTTGTGGATGGTGGGTATTATACTTGTCGGCCCACCAACAGCACTCGGTAATGGTCTTGGGCACCTCGTCCACCAGATGGGAGGCAAGTTAAAGAGGGCATAAGAGAGGAAGTTCTCCGGCAGGAATAGCTTGAGGAACTCCTCCGGAGTAGAGGCTTTGGAGGCATCAAGCCATCTGGGAAGTGCTGAAGTTTCTTGTCACTCACTTGACCAAGACTGGCCAGCCTCATTTGGTAAACCTCTCCATCTCTGCCTCCATAAGTCCGGGTTGATTTCAAAAGCTTTTATCATCAATGTCCAGATACGATAAGATTCCCTTGATCATTTTTCCCGAGAGCATTCAAGGCAGTGACACTTAAACCCTTGCCATTTAAGTGCCAGCCCAAAATCAGAGCTACTTCATCAGGAGCAGTTTTGTAAGTCTTAAGACTCGCTTGACATGGTCGAGCCAGGCTTCAGGCTCAGGCTCATCCCATTTTCTTATGAGACCTCATCCCTCTTGGAATAGAAGACCCGGAAGTCTTGGAATCGGCACATACAAAAGCCTTGGAATTGGTAGGAATGAGGCCTTGGTATTGGCAGTCACTAATCCTTGGAATTTGCAGTCACTCAGCCTAGGAATTGGCAGGCACTAAGCAAATACTCGAATCCTTCTGGTTTCTCATGCTTTTACGCTAATTTGAGGAGATCACATACATTACAGTACCCTTAACCACAATATAAATATATCATGATATATATATATATATATATATATATATATATATATATATATATATATATATATTGCAAAAAACTCCCAATCAAAACCAGGATCTGAATATGGGTCAAGAAGGACAGCAGTCCAGAGTTAACCCAAAAAGCAATGCCAAAGAATAATAAATTATTGCAACACATGCATTGCCTACAACACTAGGAAGTATAGAAGTTCCAGCACTGCTAGTTCTGGTCAGTACTAGAAATATGACCGCTGTAAAACACAAGAAGCCGTTGACACATGTTCCTGTGCTTGGGAACTCTAGCAAGAGGATTGAAGTTGCATCAGCATCATTTACTTGATTCAAATTAATCATACTCAAGGAAAATATAATGAGAACAAGGAAGTTATTCCAAAAATAAACTGATTAAATTAACCAATATACTATCTAATAAAATGGCTCTAATGGTTATTTGCTTGAATTTTTCAGCCATAAAAAAGTAAACGATGTTTATGCGTTGTCATATCTCTGATCGTCTACCTTTGGTAAAGGGTGGGTATTTAATAGGCTGTTTCACCATGGACGGATAAATGCTAGCGGCCATTAAATTTAAATAACTTCTCGAAAATCCCCATCTAACCACTGATTGTGATGCATAATATAGATTTATTATCACTACCTAGGTAAATAGACGCACAAGGCATTTGAATCACGGCCTCCTAGTTATAACCCAAGTGTTGAGTGTGTGTGTGTGTGTGTATAAAGACAAAACCCGCGAAGAGAAACGACGGAATCTTGCAAGGCCTTTCGACTTCTGCTAAGTAAAGACAAGAAGCCAAAAGACCTTGCTGAACTCCATCGTTTCTCTTTCCTTAGTGGATTTTGTCTTTATTTATATATATTCATCACGTTCTATACTTTCGTGATTCGGTTATAAACACACACAAACACAAACATATATAGCCACACACACACACACACACACATATATATATATATATATATATATATATATCACACATATCCACTGGTGAAAAATAAGAGGCTGGGTGTAGGTTCTGACCGGTTTCGACTCTATTTCCAAGCCAGAGACGAAGGACTGACCTACACACCGCCTCTTATTTTTTCGCCTGGTGGATATGTGTGATAAATGAATCACGTGCTAAAGTGATTAAAATCATATATATATATATATATATATATATATATATATATATATATATATATATATATATATATACATACAGATATATGTGTATATATATATATATATATATATATATATAATATATCATATATATATATATATAAGAGAGAGAGCAGAGAGAGAGTAGAGAGAGAGAGATATGATTATTATCATGAACAAAAGTATAAAAAAAAAGTCTAATCTAGCATTTTCATTTTATAAATCTATTTTTCATTGCAAGAATGCATGATTTGCTTACCATAACTAATATCCTGTACTAAAAAGGTATTTCAAAAACAATATCCTCGTGGCAAGAACAATTTTGCACCGAAAGGTCAAGTTTTGCATCACAAGAACATATTAAGCATCAAACGAACATATTTCATAAGGTAAGACCATGTTTTGCATCAAAAAAATTAGTTGGTCACCTGCAAAACACATTTTGCAATACACGAACACGTTCCATATCGCAATAAAGTGTTTTGCATAACATGAAAAAGAGCCTTCCACCACAAGTACTGGTTTTGCATCGCAAGAACAGGTTCTGTACTTACAAGCTGTCCATACCTGAGCAAACTCGCGTGTTTTCTCAATAAACCAGGTGGAGGTCGACCACAGCGTAGTAAATTCAATTCCGACACTTCCACTTACCTGAAAGAGTGAAAAATGGAGTGTCAATAATTAATTTGATTTGGCAAAAGCAAACACTGGTCGCCGTGCGATAAGATGTACGCTGTACTGTTTTTACCGGCTCGGTAATTGATCTTATTGGCGTAACTGGTAATTACTGTGTTAATCAAGCGCTTCTGAAGAATGGCTGCTTGCATCCGTAATTTCTTTATTCGCCGTTTGGAAATGGAACGAAGAATTACGACAAAAGAATGAGAAGAATGGAGAGCACAGCGCGGACTGGGGGAAGGACAGAACTAATAAAAGAGATGTTGAACAAGCAAACAAAGAAGCGAATAAAGAAACAATAGAGGATAGATAGACAGCGAGAGGGAAAATAAAAATAGAGGAAGGGAGGAGTGCATGACGGGAGAAACTCATCAATATAACAAAGAATAAGACAAAGACACCTCGTGAAGCATGGAACCATGCGAAGGATGGATGGGGGCCAAATAGGGGGAGAATAAAAGACATGGAGAGAGAGAGAGAGAGAGAGAGAGAGAGAGTTTACATTTACTCTCAATAACAAGCTTTCTTCATTACAATATCTATCTAAAGATTCTTTTTTTTATAATACAATCCCAAAAGATAAAAAGGTAAACAGAAGTATAAATTTCAGAAGAAATTTCCACAAATTATTTCCCTTACAAATCGTTAGCGAAATCAAGGAGAGAGAGAGAGAGAGAGAGAGAGAGAGAGAGAGAGAGAGAGAGAGTCCAAATTTCCAATCATCTAATTCTAATTAATATTGATCAAAGCATTGAATTCAGAGCTTATGTAACATCCAAAGTCAGAGAGAGAGAGAGAGAGAGAGAGAGAGAGAGAGAGAGAGAGAGAGAGAGAGACATAATAGTAACGGTTGGTGGTTACAAAGTCAATATTCATCTGCGGGGGGCGAAAGAACTAGGGGAAGACGGAATACTAAAGGAACTGCGTACCAGATTTGCACAGTTAGATAAAAAAAAAAAGGAGAGAGAGAGAGAGAGACAGAGACAGAATAATAGTAGCACGTAATGAAAATCCATGCCTGGATTAGTTCTTCCACGTCGAGCAGACTGGAAATTGAGCGCGATTGCGAGTCTTCAAGAGTTCCCACTGTTTGCAAAATTTACCCGAACCTCCAACCGTCATCATCATCATCTCTCTCTCTCTCTCTCTCTCTCTCTCTCTCTCTCTCTCTTTGGATGTTACATAAGCTCTGAATTCAATGCTTTGATTTATATTAATTAGAAGTATGTGCTTCGAAATTTGGACACATTCTCTCTCTCTCTCTCTCTCCTCTCTCTCTCTCTCTCTCTCTCTCTCTCTGATTTCGCATACTATTTGTAGGGAAAATCATTTATAAATATCTTTTAAAATGTATACTTCGGTTCATCTCTAAGTAAATTAAATTAGAAATAAATAGATAGCTATTTCAAACGCTAATGCAGTCTTCCTAAATCATAAAATGAATGTTCATGATTACATTAACTATTATCATTTCTGTGCAGCTTCCACCGCAACCACCACCGCCATAGGGTCAGTCAGCTTGATGATCTACAAGTAGTCCCGCACGGGCCAGCCAAAGACAGACACCTTCGTCCGAGCTTCATAACGGTGCACAACGTCCTCTAGGTGGGGACGATATCAAGATCAGTAGACCGAAGGGGCTTTGTCTAAACGCTGAGTTTACTGCCCACTGACTAATACTCCGGCCTCTCTTGTGTTACCTTCGTTTCTGACAGCATAGGTTCATTATTGAAGTAATAATGACTGTTCGATTACATGAGTCTTTGACATGCAGGTGACAAAGTATAATCATCTTTAGGTCACTTACGGAATTTTCTTAGTGGTTGGTGGTGGGGATGGGAGGGAGAGGCAGGGATACCATAAGTAAAATTGGACGAGCAGCTGCTGCTTTTTTTTTATTAAATCGGTCTCTTGTTTTCAAATGCAGCAACTGATGCAACCAACCAGTGATTTATCTAGCCCAGGTCTGAGGAAATATAAAGGAAAGAAAAACCGAAGGGCTTAATCCCACGAATGTGATCAAGATAGCAGCCGAAATAACTCCAAGCTATAAAGAGTAGCCGTAAGATATCAATAATCATTCGAGTGCTGGTAGATGCCTCCAAGAAATACTTCGAACGCCAGTGGTTACCCTCAAGAGGTCCTTCTGCACACAGAGGGTGCTCTTTGGAAGTACTTCAAGTGTTAGTAGTTTCCTTTAAGACGTACTTCAAGTTTCAGAATTTGCCTTCAAGAAATACATCGAAAGCTAGAAGCTGTCTTCCTGAACTATTTAAGAGCGTCGATAGTTACCCTCAAGGAGTACATTCACGGACAACATTTGCCTTCAAGAGATATTTCGAATTCATGGAGTTTTCAAGAAATATTTCAGGTGCTAGTAACTGCCTTCAATAAATACCATCGATTGACAGTAGTTCACTTCATGAAGTAATTAGATGGTCAGTATTTGTCTTGAAGACATACTTCGAGTGCCATTAGTTGCCTTCAAGAAATACTCGGGTGCCAAATGTTGTCTCCGAGCAATGCTTCGAATGCCTTCAGTTCTAAAATGAACAAAGCCAGTGAATTACCTAACCTCACGAGGTTTTACTTCAACGTTGACGAAAGTAGTATGGCAACCATGCCAGACCTCTTCGTTCCAACTTTGAAGTTGTAATGATAAGTTCGACAACTGAAGATGTACCTGTTACTCAGTGGGCCAATATTGACATTTTTCTTGTTGAAGAATGATCAAAAGAAAAGAAACTCATGCTCAAACCAAAACATGCTCGATTGATAATTGCATATTTTTTTTCTTATGATGATGAAGAAATTTAATTCACTGGATTTTGCCATCCAAGATTTTCCTTTTACACTGACAGTAGACAGAAATCTTAAAGGGAATTGATAGAAATGGGAGTTAGAACCATGGGGCTTATAAAGTGACATATAAACTAAATGGGCCTAAGAAAGCGTTTTTAACTTCACTTGTCTCTCTCATTAACTGTAGTTTTTATCGCTATTTTTTTCACTGGATGTATTTCGTTTCATTTTTTATACAGATCCGTACTGAGGTAATGTAAGGAAGCAATATATTTGAATGAATGCTCTAAGTAAGTCAAATTTTATAAATATTTGTTGTTAAAAGCTATTTGAGCAAGTAATGTATTTCCGTGGACGTGGTCCTTTGGAAAATGTAAAAGAGTAAAGCAAAGCAGAAAATCATACCAAACTATACCAGAATATAATCAATGGCCGTGTCGAAGACTTGTAGTGAAATAAGAGAAATACAAGAAAATGTTTTCAGATGTTGTAGATGTATTTCAGTGTCTTCGAGGAAGCAATACATAGAAGTTGCGTCGTGGTATTTTGTTCCGGAGACTAGATTACAGCGTAGCCAATGCAATTTTCATTTATTCCGCTAGGTGGGATAAGGCTTCCTTAGGATGAAGCATGAGATAAGTCATCGATTTAAATAAATAGGCAAAAGTTTTTAATAATAATTGAAAAATTGAGCTATTTTTCTACATACATTATGTTAAACAGCATTATCGCCTTAAATCGAAAAGAATTTCTAAAAATAGTGTCATTACTGAAAAGGCAAAGTGACTGAACTCTTCCTGGGGGACTATCGGTAGAGAGAGAGAGAGAGAGAGAGAGAGAGAGAGAGAGAGAAAATTCAAAACTATCTCATTATCTTGTCAAGAACAAGAAGTTGAACGTTGCAGCTGCAAAACAACTAACCTTTGAGTTCTGTTTGTAAGATAACCGTTGATAAAAGAAAGAAAAAACCATGGCGGCGAACATCATTTCTAAAGGCCGAAATATTTGGATATTGGAAGCCGTAATGGAATACATTTTGCATCACCATTTTAATATTTCACTCCCAAATTAAACCTTTTCTCAAGATTTATAACCGACTTTTTTTCTGCTAGGACCTGGCTTGTTCTTGGGAAGCTATTCCCGTTGGGTCACAAAAGTATAAATCAATCGATCGCCAAAGTAAAAAAATTAAACCTATAAAAGCTGTTTCTTTGACTGCTGACCTATTTCGTATCTTTCATGTAAGATTCTAAAACCAACGAATTTACACACACAAACACATAAATAGCATTAAAAGTCTCTTGTGAAATTGCACAAGAAAGAAAAAAAATCACTTATTACGAGTCATTACACTCAGACCACAAAGTCCTCACATAATGATTTTCCTTCAACGATTTCAGAGCGGATGACGTCACCTTACCCCCCAACGGTTTAAGTTTCCACAGAGTTTGCTAAATGTTGGCATTTCCTGCAAAAGGAATCTAGGAAAATTTCGTATAATATTTCCGCTTCGTCTAAACGGTCCTTTATAAAGCAGTTGGTGAGAAAAGGATCCATATGGCTTAAATATCCGGTGAGTTTCAGTAATTGTTTCTACTACAAATCTACTAATAATATTGCTACAAGAATTTTGTCCTCATTTCTTTAACATCAAATAAGCGTGCTTACTTTCTAGATGAAATGAACATTTGGCAAATCAGTAAACACAATGATAATTACTAGTATTATGTAGGAATGCATAATCTCTATGCATACATGCATACATACATACATACATATATATATATATATATATATATATATATATATATATATATATATATATATATATATATATATATATACATATATATATTATATATATATAATATATATATATATATATATATGTGTGTGTATGTGTGTGTGTGTATGTATGTGTGTATATGTGCAATATGCACTATGAAATGCATTGAGCAATTTCAACCAAACTTGGTATTCATATGACTTATCATCTGGAAAAGAATAGTGTGGGGCTATGTGCAGGAAGCGGGTGGTAAAGGGGTGAAATATAAAAATAACTGAAAACGACCGCTATTAATATCTGATCTATAGTTTTTGAGGTTGCTGTGAAGAATATTGACACTCCTGGTGCCCTAAGTCCAAGTTCAGCCCCAATAGGAAGGTGGTGGGAAGGGAGTGACATGTAAAAATAACTGAAAAAACATATTAGCATCTAATCCACTTTTCAAGGTTACCAAGATGAAATGTGACACTCCTGATGCCCTTTAAATCCAAGTTCAGCCCAATAGGCAGGGGTTGAGAAGGGTTTGGGAAGGGGGTAACATGTAAAAACAATAAAAAAAACAACAAATATTAGTGTTTAATTCATAGTTTTTGAGATTGTTGAAATGAGTAATGACTTTCCCGATGCCTTTCAAGTCCAAGTTCAGCCCTGATAATAAGGCGGGGTGAGAAGGGGGTGGGAATGAGTCGACCTGTACAAATAACCAAAAACGACAGACATTAGATCCTAATCCATAGTTTTCGAAGTCGCAAAGAAGAATCGTGATTCTCCCAATGCCCTTCAAGTCCAAGTTCAGCCCTGATAGGCAGGAGGGTTAAGAAGGGGTTGGAAGGGGTAACATGTAAAAATAACCAAAAACAACAGATATTAGTGTCTAAGCCACAGTTTTCAAGGTTGCTGAAATAAACAGTGACACTCCTGATGCCCTTTAAGTCCAAGTTCAGCACTGATAGGAGGGGGAGGGGGAGAAGGGGTGGGAAAGTGGCAGCATGTAAAAAATTTTAAAAATACAGATAATAGTGTCTAATCCATAGTTTTTGAGGATGCTGAATGAATAGTGACACTCCCAATGCCCATTAAGTCCAAGTTCAGACCTGATAGTAAGGGGGGTGTGAAGAAGGAGGAAGGTGGTGACATGTAAAAATAACCAAAAATAGTCAGATTTCAGTCACTAATCCATAGTTTTCGAGGTCACTGAGATGGATGGTGAAACTCCCAGTGTCCTGTAAGTCCAAGTTCAGCCCTGATGGGGGGAGTGGGGGAGGGGGGAATGGGTGAAAAATTAAATGTCAAAAATGACAGATATTAAGTCTAATCCATAGATTTTGAGGTCGCCTGGATGAATACACACTCTCAATGCCCTTCTAGTCCAAGTTCAGCCCCGATAGGAATGGGGTGTGAGAAGTGATGAAATATAAAATGAAAAAAATTCTGGGCAATGTAACTAAATCAACTATCTTAACAGGAATGAGAGAGCGAGAGTTTTTATCGGTTATCATTCAGCAGATTCCCGGGCAGCGCTGGGTTGATCAGTTGGTAATTTTTTAAAATGACCCTCACTAGTTGATCCTGGACGTTGAAAGGAAGCCTTGTACTCATTACCTTGAAAAAAAAGCAAAATTGATGAATAAATGGGTATCTTGAGCATTAATGATTCACTGCCTTAGGAAGATCGTAAGTCTGTTACTGTCCTACTTTCAAACCAACGACAATCACGCTGAGGCTGCTGGTGTCCAAACCAAGGCAAGATCTGTGGAAAACGGTACTTACCAAAAGCTGTCCAGCTCCTTTATGTGGAACCACTCCCCTCTGTGACACGACAAATCAGGACAGCTACAAAGTGGAGTCACTGCAGCTTCTGCTAGGGCAAGCTTCCAATCCTCTCTTGCCAACAAAGGCCTCTACAACTGCATCTCTTCTTTTTAGGCAAGTCCTTTATTCTGTGTTTGCGCCGATGCTTTCCAACTACATATCGCAGGATTACAGGCAGAATAAAATCATTCATAAATATCAACCACTGATAGAGTTCAAAAGGGGACGCTAAATAAAGACCAAAAGGTAAATACACACTGTATCAGGAGCTTGGTAAAGCAAAATCTCTATAATTGGGTCAATCGAATGATAACGTTCCTCACATGCTAGACTGAACCGCACCGAAAACTATTAAATTATATTCTATACGTAACAAAAAACATCATTTTTTAAAATTCCCACATTTCATTTGTAAATCAACTATTTCAGTTCTTACCAGCGAATAAATTCCACTTCTTCAGGAGCTCAATAATTTCACTTAATTGCAAACCCAAATTGTTCTTTCCCTTTGTCAAACATACATAAAATGTAACTTATTGTACCCAAGTACTTTGTCTTAACAAACTTAAAATCTACTTAATTAAGGAAATTTTCATAAATACAATATTATTAACGAATAAAAAGAGATACCATGAAACAAAAAATATGATACAATAAAATGAAAAGATGTACTGAAAACATGAAAAAAATGGGATAGGGATAACTATGAAAAATGGAAAAGAAACAATGAAATTCAAGATAATTAGCAAGAAAGGAATCAATAAAAATAATGAAACATAAAATAAGGACTCCCGATAATTACGAATGCAAGCGTCAAAAACTTTACAAGAATCAAATACCGTCTTCCTGAGACAGAAGAAAAATAAAAATGGAAAAAGAAGTTGAAATGAGGATTTGAAACGAACATGAAGGCAATTGCCTTCGGGGAAGAGCTCCTGAAATTAACTAGGTTTCGGACAAATAAAAACGTAAATTGAATGACGTCGCAAGAGCTGCAAAGAGTTTGGAAATGAAAAAAAAAAATAAATAAATAAACGAAGTTTCTGCGAAACACAATCACGGCCTGGCTAACTAAAACACTCGAACAGCTGAGCAACAAAAGAGACCGAAATGGCCCTTTTACGGGGAAGAGAGAAGAAGGAAAAAAATAGGATGAAGAAAAAGATAAGGAAGGAATGAAGTAGTGAATGGAAGGAAGGCAAGGTGGGGGAAGATGTTACAAATGCTCTCTCTCTCTCTCTCTCTCTCTCTCTCTCTCTCCGAGCTGCCTATCGCTCTTTTTCTTGGAATTCACTCTCAGTATTTTCTGGTCTCTTCTAGCATCCTAGTCTATTTCTCTCCAAGTATTAGTATCCTCAGACCTCTTATCTCTCTCTCTCTCTCTCTCTCTCTCTCTCTCTCTCTCTCTTTCTCTCTCTCTCTCTCGGCCAGCTGCCGTGTTCGAATCCAGGACATGTAGTGTACAAAGGGACCCGAAGAAGGGGTTGGAGGGGAGCTGGGGAGAAAGACGGAAAAGCATAAACGTAGACTTGATTCCATTCTAATTCCAGAGATGCGATCTTATGCACAAAGGAGATGAGAAAAACAGGAAAAGAGCAAGGGAGAAGAAGAAAACCCCAAAGCAACAAATGGAAAGGCAAAAAAAAAGGAAGAATTACGTATAACTGATAAGAAAAAAACTACTCAAGGATTAAAGGTGAGTTATTTGGTTACTGTCATATTTACGCAGGGCGGGGTAATGCAACAGGTGACGTAATATTGTAGGGAAGATCCCTCTCGGTAGGAAGAGATGTCATACAAGCGCGAACAGAAAATAATCATTAACAAACTTAGGGATCGTGAATAACTGTAATTCTATTATTGTGGAAATAACATCTTTTGATGTCAAATCAATCATCAGTATTATGACTTAAAAAATAAAGGTTAAAAGAATATGAGCAAACTGTAATATGTGCAAGAGATTCTGCAAAAAAAGGGGGCGAAATAACGCAGTAAATCCCCTGTAAAAAGAAACGATCAAAGAAAAGGAAAGAAAATAAACTTTTAGCACGAACAAACGCCCAACTCAGTCGGACACATGACGATGCCCTGGTCAAAGAAACGCAAAGAAAAGTTAGAAATAAAAAAAAAAAAAAAATTTAAAAGGCAGGCAAGAGAACAAAGCACATAATCTATATTGAATAAAAGAAAGAGCCAGTGAGGGGAAGAAGGCATCTCGACTCAGCAGCTGCCTCTCTCTCTCTCTCTCTCTTTCTTTGTCGGCTTCTTGAAGCTCCTCCCTCCGTCGCCGATCGCAAAAGCTGTTGAGAATACAGACTGCGATGATTTATTCCCGAGTCCAAAGCTCTTCGCGATGCTAAAAGGAGGCGAAATGAAAGGGAAGAAGTCGCAATCTCTTCTCTTATCGTTCAAGGGGAAACCATAAGGAAGCGAGGGGAAGGGGGATGAGGACGAACAACGGGACGATCAGAGGGGTAGGATGGGGAAGAAGGTGGGGAAGAACCAAAGAGAAGTTAAAAAGGGATAAGAGGTAAGGCAGGAGGATAAAGAGGAAATGAAACGTAAATCGTTTAGGAAGTGTTTATATCGTGACCGTACAAACGGGGAACGTTCTGGAAAGCGACACAGCCACCACCAATCTTCGAAGCTACTTATATTAGTGTTGACAAGTCTGTTACATAACAATGTATGATGAATTCATGTAAAAAAGTGAATCACAGTTATCGGGGAAGACTATTACATATAAAAAAAAAACGAGGAATCCACTTAGAAGGAATACGCCAGTATAAGTAACTATATGGCGAAACGTAAGAAAATTCTTATTTTAAACTTGCTTTAATCATAATCAGAAAAATAAAACAGCGCCACGAAAGCAACGAAAAGAACATGCGATAACTCTATACAAACGAGTCACTACACAGGTATTCGCTTGAATGAAATCAAAAGACCGACGTCACACAATACATTTGGCGTGGCCCACAGAGCGAAATCTTCCTCGCGGTGAAGATTGTGGTAAAAGCGAATTTTGGGGGTCTTTCATACATCTGCTGATAAGAGTGAATGCATAGTCCCCAATATTGGTGGCAAAACTCAGGTGCCGAAAGACTGGCATTCTTCACTAAAGGAAAAATAGAGGAAATAGGCCAGATCACAACTTCCCTCGCCTGAAAGCAATTGGCGTTAAATCAACGAAATAAAACTATGGTTAATCTATGCGAGTAGAATATACCCCTTGAGTTTTTTTTCTCTGTCTTAAGAAATGAAGTCTACCGTGTTGATGAAAACTAGGAATAATTAACAATTAACCTTAAAACAGCGCTCACGCTGATGAACGTATTCACGAAAGGAATAGTACACAGTATGATTACAAACACTGGCCAATGAAGAGGGAAAAATACCTGTTCACTGTATAGGATGGCTTCCCCATTTGACAACATGAAGCTCTGAGTGCTTTTGCTGATACCAAGGCATCGCAAGATACCAGAAGAAAACTTTAATGCGGCGCCGTTTTAACGCCATCAAGGAAGACACTTTAAACAACTAAAAGAAACAGGGGATTGTCAGTAGATTGAGGTGTCCCTAATCCAGAAGGTAAACACAAAAAGAATGCTAACGGAAAAACACTTTCTGCGATCACCAACAATTGACTTCTTCATCCAGCCTATACAGAGGGGCAGAGAGAAATATCCTCAGGCAAGTCTTCTCTCACAACCAAGGCTGTCACCGCATATTCCGCTCTTTACTTCCTACAACTTTACAACATTCTAGCCCTTGAGTCACTCACTTTCGAGGACCTCCCAAGAAACACGAGACCACTAAATTTTCATGAAACCTACTGTTCACTTCCGCCTGAATAATTAATATCCTTAGTTCTAATCCAGTCCATTTACTCTCTTTGTTCTCCCCCCAATCTATATTCCAAATGGCTGTAATTTTAAAGTGTCATGTCTTTCAATGGAATGCCGGAATTTTGTCTACCTCACATCCTCTAAAAGACTAGGACTCATATGGGAGCCTTCCCTGGAGAAGCCTCTTTGACAAAGGATATTGGTGTATTTTCTGCATTTATTCCTTTTCATGAGTTATAATTAATAGCAACTAAAATATAATCCCTCTCCGTCTCCTTTTTTCCATATAAGGCTTTGTCGTCAGTGTCTGCTTCTAGAGGATTGAGCAATAATTCGGCAATCATGTTCATCAGTATGATACTGCGTTAGCTACTATGTGACCTAATGTTCCACTTGTGGTAGATTTAAGCAAAGATATGGAAGCCCTCAACCACATCTGTTCAATTCTGTATCAGGGCTTCCAGTTTATCAATACATTGACGATTATTTCTTCTTCAAGTAATACCAATGTTGAGAGTCTGATCAGCCTCATCAGTTGAACACGTTTGTATTGTCTCAATCCTGATGGCCCTTCGCTATACTCTAGTGAATGCAGATAATTTGTAAATATTTTCTATTCAAAGAATGACAACCATGAATAGTTTTGAGTGTTAAGATTAATACTGCTTCAAAAATGAGCTTCTGTGATCATTTATGGTACTTATGACAGAATTCTTGAATCTGATAAGAGTTGCTGAGAATCAATATCACTTATGACCCTTCTGCTGGTCACCTCTTCCTTACTACTTACAAACACTTGACTTTACTTCCCACTTTATTATCTGCTTTTCCTTTTGTATAACTGTAATAGTTCTATTGTAACTTCTCTTGGTGAAAGAAAAACTTAATTTGAGTTACTTTCATATTCCTGGTAAAAATTTTATTCGTGAAAAAAAAACTTATAAAACAAATTTCTGAACAAAATATAAGGACAGCAACCTTGTGTCCGAAAGAATTTTACAGCGTCTTGTTCCGAACACAGACATTTGTAAACAACTTAATTAAGTTGTGTACACTGCAGTATTCCAAGCTACTTACCAAATTGACTCAATGTCGTTCTCCTTGCTCCCTGGCACGTGCACAGAACATTTTCAGGTCAAGAAGTCCTAGAATACGATCAGCAGTTCAACATCATGCCAATAAAAATATCAGCAAATCATTCCGAGAAACCCCCAATGGGCAAAGCAATTCTATATAAAATAAAGAAGTATACGGAGTTGCTATCTACGCTCACCAGATCAGTAAAAATCCAACGGTCGTAGGCAGTGGAGGTGAATCTCGACCCATGAAATTTTTGGATTAGCTTTTCCCTGAAAACCTTGATTTTGACATGAGAAATTCATTACGGAGAGTCTTTTTGTTTCCAGAGGAAAAAAAATATGACTATGTACAAAGGAATCACATTATACACGACAAAATACATGGTATGAAGTTGCATAAAAAAAAACCATGTGACTGGACTGATTAAAAATAACGTTGATCTTCTGTCAACTAATTTCAGATCTAATTTCACATTTCACGAATAAAATCAACTATCAATAACTACGATAATCGACACAGAAATAAAAAAAAATTAGGATAATTTGTTATCATAAAACCCTTATGAACACAACGTTAACATATGTATAGACCAACTTCTGAAAACAGTCTGCTTTTGAAATGATGTGGTAGTTCTCTTTAATCATTATATTCAGTAAACATGTTGTCGCACTTAATAGAAAAGATAAAATATTACATGCAGATGAGCAGAGAAATTTGAATAACTGAACCTCAAAATTAGTTTCTGTCACCAGAGGGTTATAAATCTTAAACCTAATAAAAGATGCAGCTCTTGTTAAAGTTATTAGACGCACGCGTTGTATATGTTCAGTACATGCACTAAATATAGATATTCCAACATGTTAACGCATGAAGTGTAGGAATGGAAACAATAAACAATATTCGCCACAGAATATTCTGGTAAAAATTCCAAGGGATATCCATCATCAACAATGAATTCTTATGTACAATAGCTATTTAAATAAACATATGAGTTCCCGTTATGGAAGTCCACATATTTAATTATAATGAATATTTTCCCTAATATGAAGTAACTTTCTTCTTGTCCAGCTAAATCTAAAATGTGATGTTCATAATTTTCTTACAAATAGTTAAGGGCCCAAATTATATTTAGTTGCCAAAATAACTTATCCGAAAAGAGAAGATATATCTAGCACAGATGATTCAAAACTACTGAAAACTTTTACCGAGGAGGATCTCAAGCAGAGCACTTTTGACTTTAGACATTCTATCTAATGTGGTGCTGATGCAACTGGGTCAACCAATGGATTCAAGAATGCTTCGTATCCAAAAACAACTGAATAAACTAGAAACGTGGAAAATGTTACCCGTGACCTTCCAGAATAAAGTAATATTGAAAGATATTTGGTCCGAGTTGGAAGATAGTAGGTCCCGTCTCTGGGGCCGGTAACGGAATTCTCGAAACCTATTTTATATTAATGTCATTTCTGGCGGCATGCATACACTAAGTTGTGCTGAAAAGTGTATGCGGCAAGCCAAAAATAAGTACTTGATTCCATAGACAAAAGTGATGATAAACATTTCAGTGTTTCTTTTGTCTTTTCTCGTGTTCCTTTGCCATTGCTTCCTTCGTTGTCATCCAGGCAGCGTGAGACTTCTGGAGGGCTACATTACACTGGCGAGTGTCTTGATACAGTATGTAACATTAATACGACAGACTCAGATAAAAAAGAAAAGAAAATTGTACCCTATAAACAAAGTGATTTAAATGTAATTCTCTTCATAACCCTAATTATACTCAACTATCCAATAAAATTACTAATCTGAGATATCAAGTAAGTCTTATTGAGAAAAAATACAGGGAAAATCCATTTTTGTTACAATCAGATGATGGAAGGAAATTTGAATGATGGATCAATTGGCTTTGGTATATATAACAATCTGGCGCGACAACCACCAAGGTCAACGACGCACAAGAAAGGAAGGTAAAAATATATTTCAAGCCATAATACGTAAGAGACCCTTAACGAAATCTTATCAAAAGTGCAACACATCATTACATACAGAAGAGAAAAACTTAATCAATGTACCTACCACCTGGCCTTGCACAACATCTAAAGGTCAACAAACCATCATCACAGAGTAGGAAATTAAATTGTAGGAAATTAACAGAAATATCACTGTTTTGTTTTCTACCAAGAAACAGCCACCCGCACCCCTCTCTCTCTCTCTCTCTCTCTCTCTCTCTCTCTCTCTCTCTCTCTCTCTCGCCGCGTTGCATCAGAGAAGGAGATATTGGTGTGAGGAAAAAACCTATCATGAAAGCAACTACTCCAGCCACGTGACCATTAGGTGTTGGTGGGAATGGTATCGGGTGCCAATGAGGCCTGAAATGCCAACGTATTAAGCAAATAAAAACAAAGCAAAATTTGTCCTGTGAGTTTATAATGCGACCGTTACTTAGATTTCGAAAGACCATGGAGAGATAAGGTGTGAACAGCAGTGGGACACAGTGAGACCCGAATATCCAGTCAGAAAAAAATAATGAGTTATGCTAACATCATAACTCGATGCGACCAACCCAGAGTCGAACAGGAGCGTCAACAGGTCACAATTAGGCCCGAAAATTCAACACAGTGTAGTGTGAAAAAAGTGAATCATACAGCATCAGCCTGATGTCTACAGAAAAGAAGCCGACTCTCTAGTCCTCATTAACCCAGTTCTCCATGGCAGCCTTTGACACGCACACACACACACACACACAGCGCTAGATATCAAGCATTCAAGACTTCAGGGATAACGGGTACAAAGACACTATCATAGTTCTCTATGAGGAAAGATACTCTTAAGTCCTTGTCCTTACACACACACACACACACACACACACATATTTATATATATATATATATATATATATATATATATATATATATATAATATATATATATATATATATATATATAGATATGTATATTATATATATATATATATATATATATATATATATGTATATATATTATATATATATATATATATAGATCATATCAGCATATATATATATATCTATATATATATAGATATATATATATATATATATCTATATATATATCGATATATATATATAATATCTATATATATATAGATATAGCTATATATATATATATCTATATCTATATATATATATATATATATATATATATATATATATCTATATATATATATATATATATATATACATCTATAACTATATATAGATATATATATATATATATATATATATATATATATATATATATATATATATCTCACGACAGAATGAGAGAAAGCGTTTTAAGAAGAAAAAAGAAAGAAAGAAAAGTCCCCTCCACAAAGGCCACATTTAAAACGGGACAGGTCTTAGGAGCTCCTGCTTCTTCCAGAGGTCGATGAACCTTCCCTTCCTTTCTCTCTCTAACCTTGGGTTGCGCAATTTTCTTCTCCGAAGGTTCTTTTTAACTTGAAAGAAAGCAGCTGCGTGCATTGACTCCCCCGCCCCCAACCACCAGCCGCTTTCCACCGCTTCCTCCCCCGCCATCTTTTTCTTTATTTCCACCCACCAATGAGCCATTTATTTCATCACCCCCTCCTTCCCCCTCTCTCTTTCTGTACACGCCCCTCTTCCCCATCCTACCCAACCCAAACCTCAATCGAATCCATCCTTCCCTTGGCCTCTTTATTCAGCGCCTTGATGAATTCTTATTATCAAATTGCTATACCGTTATTTTAACGCGTTTATGCGCATGTGTACATAATTATCATGTTCGTTACTTTTCCCACAATTAACAAACATTTTACCTAGTACGTGTCAACGGATTATGTGTGTGTATACTGGAATGTTACCAATAATATGCTTAGACTTGAATTATATATATAGATATATATATATATATATATATATATATATATATATATATATATTTAATTCAAGTCTAAGCATAGCATTGGTAACATATCAATACATTCACGCCATTGACACACCCTGCAAAGTTTTTTACTAAATTATCAACACTCCTCTTGATTATATTCTGCACGGCACGTTCGCTTACAAGCAAATACCTCCTTTACTTCTGACAAGTCCCCTTAAGTGACATGGTCTCCTTCATACTGTATTACGATCCCTGATATATCCTGCATAACGTATCCCAGAAGTATCAACATGATACATCCCCCTTGGCATATATACACTTTAACAAGTCTTCATGGATATCATGCCAGTCAACCTCTACCATTCCTTCTCTCGTCGTAATAACCCGTAACTGGGTGGCATTCACGAACGGCTCCACCACAAGAATTTTCGTTGCAAATAATACAATGGGGGATTTCACATTCATAATATGGAGACACCTTTAAACTGGATAGTGAACGATATTTGCTTTATTGTTTCGTTTGGGGTGGGAAACTAAAAGAGAGAGAGAGAGAGAGAGAGAGAGAGAGAGAGAGAGAAATATATACCGTGCCGACACGTGCATACATACCGTGCCGAAAGCACGTGTCCTGAGACGTGACGAATAGGGGGAAGGCATCCCTGTGGGAAAAGCGATCACGTGACAGCCCCCTTTTCCGTCTCACTATTTCAGTATTGTTAATCACGTATATCATGTTTACTGCGCAAAATTGGAACCAAAAGAATCTGAATGCAAAACATGTTATTTTACAAGCAGCCGCCAGCCAGCCAGCCACCCCCCACCCCCCACCCCCCCCACCCCGCACCCCACCCCACCCTTGCACTCTTTCTCTTTTTCTTCCTATTTTCCATTTTTTTTAATCGTAAATTTTTGCGGTATGAATGAAATGAAAAGCATCGTTACACATCGCGCTGTGGGCGTTGGAGAATGCCTGATTCACAGAACTGGATGGGTAATGGAATTTCCCACAGTGCTATAAAGAATGTGTCCATTGGAACTGCGGATGACAAGCTATAAAAAGACATGTGTGTTATAAGTCTTTGGGGAGATACAGAATGTATGTATATATATCTATATATATATATATATATCAAAAATCTACCTCGTCTCCTCCCAGAAAATACAATTACATTGAAAACACCCTTAGACGGAGGAGAGGGGTCTGAACAAGAAAAAAAAACTAAACTTCTCAGGCATAAGGCGATTTTACTGAGGAGGGAGGAATTTACATAAAAGATGGACTCTAGTTTTAAAAGCACTATATTTACATAAATTTACAGAGGTCCAGGAACACAAGGGGCAGGGGACTGCTTTCAATCCACCCGAGCACGTGGCAGAAGCAATTCAGCCACGATGTTTAGAATTTCGCGCAACGGAGCAAGATTCCAAGCTTCAAAGGATTTCCAATACCTACCAAAGCCAGAAGCAGCGTTTGTCTGCAAATAGAGGACATAGGCATAAGGCATGGGAGCACACGAGGGTGAACGTTACTCACTACTTTCTTTCAATCAAAAGGCCACTCATGGGGGGAATGAAATGACTGGGAAATTTACACAGCAGGTACTATTTCGTGGCGTAAATTCACTAGGGGGATGTTACTAATATCACAGGGGAGTAATTACAGAATTGAACCCAGATGGGGGGGGGGGGAATGAAAACTGCACAAAGTTGCCTTGGAAAAGGAAATGAAATACAGACAAAGGTAAACACAATACCCTGGTTGAAATGGAATTTCCCTTACAGTACCTTAGTAATGAGGCTGGTTGTCTTCTCCTTGAAGTTTTGGCACTATGGACTTTCAATATATACTTGGGCTTCCCAAAGCATGGGAAAGCCAGGCCCAGGAGAGCCAGGTGTCTGACCTCGCCGAGGTCTGGTCTTCTTCTGAGGCCTCTGCTCCTGGGTTCAAGGCCTTTTGAAGCTTTCTCCTGGTAAGCCCCGCCTTCAGTTCCTGTGGGGGGTAATTCCAAGCACCAATGGGAGAAGAGATAGCTTTTTCAAAAGACAGGAGAATGGATTCCTCCAAAGCGGAAGAGGCAACATAGATGCATTAAACTTGGGTTAAAGACTTTATTTTTTCCTTGGTTCTAGCTTAAAATCTGGAACAATATATATACATTCTATCTCCCCAAAGATTCACACATGCACACACACACACACTCACACACACACACACACACACACATATATATATATATGTATATATATATATATATATATATTATATATATATATATATATATATATATTACATATATAGTGACAAACATACATATGATGTGTCTGTATTCAAGCCCTCAGTTTTAAGAAATCTAAAATAGAACACATACTAAATTAGAATAATGCAAAAGAGTCAGAAGCCACACCACCAATGTTGGTGTACAGAAGCTGTGAGCGTCCGCTTTTTAATAATTAAATATTGGTCATGGTAAATTATCACACTTCGCTCCCCTTCTAAACTCCTCATTCCTCCGCAGCTTAACACACCCTTCCTATTGTCCTGCATCTTTGCTACCCCGACCATTGCCTTGGCAGTAACCACACCCTCATCCTTAGGCCGTCCAGCTAAAGGTTCTATCACAGTGGCACCTCCCGAGGTAGCTACCAAGTGTGCCAGATCTCTTTCATACGAGAAGACAGAGGCCCCAACGGAGCCACGGTCGACAGACATACCCTCATTACTACAGACGCTATAAATCGTACAATGGTGATACTTCCCACAGTTCAATAAAGGGTCACCAGACATCACCAATCGAAAATCTGCAGACTTGCAGTAGGCAAACATCTTCCTCAAGGTTACAACGTCCTCCTACGACAGGATTTTAAGTCCTCCATAATTCAAAACCAAATTCCTGTGACAGGCTCTGCCTCAGTACCAGTGCAGAAGAACCCAAATGCCCTGCCACCACTTGATTACCCTATGCAGTGGAATGCTCCATCCATCCCGTACATTGAGCCAATCTCCAATCAGAGTTCTTTGCCTGACATTGCCTTAAAGACAATGCTAGAGCCTATTTAAACTCTCAGGTACATGCCTGGCCCGGAATCGCATCCCATGCCAGAACCCACAGTAGATCTCCCCCAGGAGATCCCCCACAGGGGTAATCTCTCCCCTCCCAGCTTGGCACCGCTACCAGTGTCGAAGCGTGAGTCAACCCCAAGTTCACATGAGTACTATTCGGACTCCCTTGACCATGGAAACTTACACAAAAGTGTGGACT
The DNA here is from genome assembly GCF_015104395.2 of Macrobrachium nipponense. Classification (NCBI taxonomy): domain Eukaryota; kingdom Metazoa; phylum Arthropoda; class Malacostraca; order Decapoda; family Palaemonidae; genus Macrobrachium; species Macrobrachium nipponense. Next base: position 61,106,379 of record NC_087203.1, on the reverse strand, counting down.
CGCAACCCATGCCTGAGTTGGTCATCGTTACCTGTGAGACTCCTAAGCCCAGTAAACCTTCTTCCTCTCTTTCCAAATCCTCAGAGCAGGATACTCTGATGGAAAACATGAATATAGCCAAGTTGGCAGCCGAACTCAAGGAACTGCGCCAGCAAATGATAGATTGTTGGCACACTCAAAACTCCCGTTGTTATAACAGGAGTACCTAAATTGCCAATGCCTCCTTTGTAAAGAGATAGCCCTCTTAGCAAGTCACCTTAACCTCCAACCACGCTTTTAAACATGAAATATCAATTGTTGCCACTGATACCTGACGAAGGAAGGGAGTGAGAGATTAGCCACTTCTTTTATCCCTCTAATTGTTCACCCTTTTTAGTAAATTTGTTCATCTTTTTGAGATCCTGTGACTGCCTTGAAAATTCCTCTTTTCAGACAATGCCGCCGGAATCGGAGCCTGCTAAAGGTTGTATTGCGTGTGACGTCACCAGGCCAGGAAAACCACACTGGCTCTTGCTAAAGAAAATGGGAAATCACAAACATGTGAACTGCTGCCATGTTGGGGCCTGAGGCAAGATGAAGCTGATGCCACCACTATCTAGTGGGAACAAAGGAGATAATCTCTAAGTTCATAAACGAGGGAGGATTGTTGACAGAGCTCTATGGGCTGCTCTATGAGCAAGAACCCGTGCTGGCATAAGGCCAGCTTAATCTCCAACAAAAACAACAACAACGGAGCTCTCAGAACCACTCCATATCACCTGTTGGACGCAACATCACTTTAGAAGCTCCTGCATTGAGCTGTCCCTTGTGGTCCTTCCTATATACACCCCCTGTCAATTTATCAGTGCATAATTCCCTTAAAGTTTCCCTCCAGGCCTAGTGCAATTTGACCAGGCTCCACTTCGCTCCATCTAGGGTCAAGTCTTGATTTGAGGTTATTTTCAATCCAGTCATGTGTTCCTTCATTCTTATGCTGAATTACAATTTCTTTCCAAAGTGCATTTTCTCACAATACCCTGACTGTGTCACCAGTGTTTAAAATCAACAGACGCTATTTCTCATCCGATTCGATAGAATTCGCCATTTTTCCCCACGTAATCGTTTGCGTCTATCAATCAAGCTGTGGCAACATCCAGTTCGTCTTGTGCCTTTAGCAGTATAATTTGTAGGTAAACAGCTGTTTATTTTTATTATGCCTCATATCTTTAAACTACACATGTGGGTTTTGAAAGATGTAAAGAATTTAATTGTTATAGAATGATATATTATATATACTATATATATATATATATGATATATATATATATATATATATGTATATGTGATGTAGTAGTTAGTATGTATGCATGTGTATATATACGTATATATTATTGATATTATATTCTATTCTATTAATTATATATATATATCTATATATATATATCTAATATATTAACTTTTTCTAAACATGTAATTCTCATTGCTTTCAAAACCTACATGTATGGTTTAACGATATGTGGCATATATAATAAAATAAACAGCTGTTTAGTTACAAATTATACTTTGGCACTTTTGCTACATTAATTTTTCAATTCAAAATTATCAATACAATTTTCAATGTGGTAAAAATTCAATCAACCTTCTCTTACTTTCTGTGTATTTTGTACAATGCTTCTTTTGCATCTTTCGGGTGATGGCTCTGCTTCCATATCTCTGGTTGCCTTTTTTGGGGGGAGGAGGGGGACGGGAGGTCTTATTATACTTTACATTCCTTACTCAACGCATTTTTATCAGTATATTTGGATTTGTAGTTATGTCTCGGTGTTGTGCATATTTCGTAATTAGGTCAATGATATTCTGCTACTGCTGTTATTAATATCATCAAAGATGCACTCTGGATGGAAAAAAGCAAAGAATAATTTCTATATAGGATAAATAAAGAAAGATGATAATAATACTCTAGCTATGGAATCAGACTCATGGGCTTACTCACTAAAAGCCCCTTGCCCAATTTAAGCTTCTGATGTTCGTTTCACCTAGCTACTACAGACGAGGATGATCATTCCGCAATTTGATCGCAGTTGGAATTACTGCTTGAAAACTGTCATAACGAGCCGCACAAAAGGTAAGGCAGGACTGCTGGAATTTAACCGCATATACTGGTACTAAGTAGTGGATAATATAAACCGAGTTCCGCGTGCATAAAGATGATCAGAACCATGAACATTTTATGATGCATGCACAATGAGCTGATTGCAAATAGTGCCAGTGATTAATATTAATACTCAGAATGAGAAATTTAATGCAGATCAAGTTTCCATCTATCAATTTAAAATGCAGGTCAGCTGCTGTAGACCAAACTGGTAAAGAATATTCATATCACGACAAAATAACAAAATAAAAACATTTCCTCTGTATATTGTCCAAAGATAACAAAAGACTTTTCAATACACTAAACTTTTGCAAAGTCGAATAAAGCATGGACCTCGTATGGTTCTCATAAGTGAATCCTGTTGTCAGTCATTCGACCTCATACTATTATATATCTATATGCATATTAACTTTTGTTCAGAAATAGTGCGAATTAAACTACTAACATGCAGGTTTTTTTAAAGTGATACCTATTTTACAAAAACATAGGCATGAAAGTACATTTTCGGCTTCTGTTATTACACTTTTGAAATATATTTAGTTGTTTGTCTACATGTATTTTCAATTATGTGTCAGAGAAGAAGTTTACAGCATCCACAGACCCATAAATCTCTCTCTCTCTCTCTCTCTCTCTCTCTCTCTCTCTCTCTCTCTCTCTCTCTAGCGCGCGCGCGCGTGTGAGAAAGGATCCCACAGCGTACAACACTGCATTGTGTGTTCACATCGTAACAAAAATCTCTTGATCTCTGCTGGAAGCTTCGACGTGCCGTTGAAAAATGCTGGAACATGTCTTCAGAAGGAGGATCATTTACAATCCATTAATCACTGGTCATTTTGCAACTCCACTGCATAATGCATTACCCTCAACTTCCAACGGAGACACCCATCCCTCCTAAAAACCACCCATTGATGTGAGGTTTCTTGCCCTCAGTCATTGATCAAGGGTAGAAAAAGACTTGCGCAATTATAATCGATTTCTTCGGATGAATGACGTGGCATGAGTATATAAAGAGTATCTTAAGTAAGAGGAACGTCAATGGACTAAAGGGGATTAAAGAGAGAAAAAAGAGTGATTGAGAGAGAAAGAGAATTTCTGCATGCATACGTCATACATTTTTCCCAGTGTTCACTGACTGTGAAATGAATCTGAATGAAAATTAAATTATAGTTGATAATGATGATAACGAACAAATAAACGAGAAAATCAGCCAACTTGTTAACCGTGTCAGTTTGACATGAAAATAGCAAGCTTGGTCACCATTCAATCCGGGGATGCAAGGAGGCCTCCAGTTTTGTGACCTCTGCTCCGTTGTGACCTACTTCACAGGCTGGCTTGACATACCTGAACGGCAGCCAGGGGGTTTTGGACAAGTGCGCAGTTACAAACTCGAGCACGAAAACTGTAACGTATGCATAACAGCATAAAAGAAATCCTTTTGCTCTATATTAACTTGAATTGTATTTTGTCTTTTTTTCTGTTTGGGAGGTAAAACACATTAACACCGAAACTAAAGCATTGTGAGATGAACTATACACGTGCTACACTCGTCCAGATAAGGTGAATCCTTCTGAACTGTCAATGTGAATAAACAATGAAGAGAAAATCCCGCATACTACCATCTCTTCTCCATCGCCCTGCCAGCCACATCTCCAGAGTTACTTATGAGTAGATGATGCCAATGAATATCCTACAAGAACACTTCCTACGGGTTGAAAAGTGATAAGGGAAGTCATATACTATGCACAAAAAGTAACAAAGAACTAGCTAGAATGAAGTTTTGATGGATAAGCCACTAAAACCAAATAATACATTACCACTTGGGACTTGATAACGATCATAATAAACATACAACAACTCTCCAACACTCTTCCTTTCAAATGCCAAGTGAAAGAACATTTTATCGAAATTCATAACAACGGAAATGTGGCAGAATGCGGCCGATTAATCATGTATAACTGACTGGAACATTGGAAACAAACTGATGTCCCAACAGCACAAGGTTACCAGGAGGGATGATGCTGCGAAAATCATCATGGGGGCCGTGATTGTCG
>NC_087203.1:61082197-61097197 GCF_015104395.2 Macrobrachium nipponense | reverse complement strand
AGCAAATCCTTGATTAAGTAACGTTAAGGGCAACAATCAAAAATTTGAATGTAACATGAGTAAATTCTTGAGTAAGTAACATTCAGAGAAACATAAAAAACTGAATATAAATATGAACAAATACTTGATTAAGTAATATTAAAAGAATCATCAAACTGAATTCAAATATGAGTAAATCACATTAAGAAACATGAACTGAATGCAAACAAAAATAAATCACCAAAACCAAGAAAACTGAAAGTTAAACATACATAAGCCCTTAAGTCACAAAAGTTATATAAATGCATGGTAGAAGCAAAAATAATGGTAACTATCCAAGTTTACAGTACATGATTGGTTCAGTCCTCAGTCCTATTCTATCTAGGTGGATATCGTTTTTCTTTTATGGAAAAATAAATTTCGTTCTTCGTTGACGACACTTGATGGCTTCTTGTTTGCTGCGACCTGCTACTTGGTGACAAGTCCTGGGAGAAAATATCCTTGTGTATTTGTATGCAATAACAAGTGTGTCCTTGACTTCCTACTGAGATTGTGTATTGTGTTTATGCAAAATTTCATTGGACATTCTTATTGTAATTTCTGAGTAACCTTGTACATTTAAACAATATAACTTCACTGCTTGATACTAAAACAAAATTGGCAACTCGGTTAAAGGAACCGGTTAGTGGTTAATACTTGTAGGTTTCTTCTACTGTGACAACAATTAGTAAGTTTTCACCAATCAATATCTTGTTAGTAAGTTTTCAACAACTACTATCTTGTTAATGAGTCTTCATCAATTAACATCTTGTTAGTGAGTCTTCATCGATTAATATCTTATTAGTAAGTTTTTCATCAATCAACATCTAATGGATTTGAACAAAATAAGTGTATTAAATTACCCCTTCAAAATCTTAGTCATTTCTGAAACGAATTCTCTAATCTTAAAAATCTCTTATGTCTATCTTAACCCTTCTTATTTATTCTTTTACTTCTAAGAATGTTCTTATGGAACGATTAAACTTAATATACGTCTTGAAATTCTTATACTGCGCTTTGAACCGTTTCTTACATACCCAAATATTTCCCTTCAAGTCAAAATTAATTTGAAGTTAGTGCACATAACTCCAAAAAAAATTGCTACAAACCAACTAATTAAAGTAAGAATTGCAACAATAAGAGATTATTCCTCAAGTCGACCGATGGCGGTAAACTTAGCAATAAAGAAATCAAATAAATACATGGAATAATGGGGATGAATTAAGGGTTTGTTTCTTCTGTTTCACTGAAAAGTGACTCTTCTATTTCTTAGGTTATTCTAGTTCCTTCTTCTGGAATTTCTTCTGACGTCTCTGTCATTTCGGATTCTTCAACTTCTTTGGTTCTCTTGACCTTGTCCTTGTTTATCCAAAATTCTTTTCTTCTAATGATTCAGCAATATGTGGAAGGCATTTGGCTATTCATTTTCTTAACCTTTATCTTAGTTTCTTGTACGTCTACGACCTTGTATGGAGTCCTGTGCAATTTTGTTTCGGCTAAACTTATAATTAATAACAACTTCTTACTTCCTTCTTAATATAGACTTCATCCCCTTTCTTGTAGTCTACAGGCCTTAATCCTTCTTGATGCTTCTCTATCATATTCTGCTGGGCTTCTTCTAGATTCTTGTGCAATTGCTTGTGAATTACTTTAAAGTTCCCGATTCTTATCTTCATGATATCTTCAGAGTAATTAGGCTGTATTGGCTGGTTCAGCCATGCATAAGGTAATCCTGGGTTCATATCCCATCAAAGCTTTTATGGGAGTTGCACGAATACTCGTATGATGCCTTGCATTTTAATGAATAACTGGACTAAAGGTTAAAATTGGACGTCCCAGTCAGGATCCTGTCCTACTGTGTGACGTAATACGTCTAAAACCTTCCTGTTATTCCTTTCTACCAAGCCATTGCTAGCTGGGTGATACGGCTGTATCGCTACCTTTTCTACTTTAAAGGCGTTACAAATTTCTTGAACTAATGAGTTGTTGAACTCGGTCCCATTATCAGAGATAATGAGCTGTGGGGCAGAATATCTGCAAAATATCTTATCGAAGAGAGCGATTGCACAATCCTTGGCACTTTTACTAGTTAGTGGTACCAACTCTGTATATCTCGTGAGCGCGTCGATACATACTAGTATATTCTTATTCCTTTACTCGTGTATGAAGATTAGTGATAAGATCAATAGATACTCTTTCGAAAGGAGTCTGTGGGATAGGATATTTCCCTAGTGGTACTTCCTTGTCTGTTCTTCCCTTGTAGCTGTTGCATATATTGCAGCTCTTCACATAATTACTGACATCCTTGAATTCCCTTCCAATGGAAAGTTCTTTGGATTAATCTAATTGTCTCATCCCTTCCTGGGTGAGCTCTCATGTCATCGTCGTGCATTAGCTCAATGACCTGTTTCTTAGACTCTTAGGTACTAACCTTTTGTGCAGTACACCTAGAAATTGACCAAATGGGTCATATTCGTGACACATCAAAATTAATACGCCATCTATGTCCGTTAATGCATCTGTGGGACATCCAACCTTCCTACCTAGTTCGGTTAATTCTTGTTGGCTGTGTTTTCTTTCGTTTCTAACGTATTTAAACAGTTCCCTTATATCTTCATCTCTTTCTTGTTCTTTTATGAAATTTTGCCGGGAAAGCTCCTCTGTATAGTGCATGGTGAGTACATTTACGTCATTGCACATTGTTTCATTCTTTTCTTCTTCTTGAATTATCATATTTATACTATCACCTTGTGACACATATCTTGATAATGCATCTGCTACCTTATTCGTCTTCCCAGGGACATATTTCACCTCTATATCATAATCTTGGGCTGTAGAACAGGGCTGACAACCTTCGTCCAGAAAAATTAGGGTTCCTTTAGCATTTCTTACTGCGGCGGAATGATCCGTGAACACGGTTATCTTGTAACCAAAAATGATATATCTGAAATTGCTTTTAAAGCGTCTATTATAGCTAGGGACTCGAGGTCTGTTACTGAGTAGTTCACTTCTGAGGGCTTTAATTTCCTACTGTAATAAGCTTATCGCATTATACTTGTTATCTTGTCTTTTGCATTCATGCTCCTATACCAAATGTGGCTTGCATCCGTGGCTAAAAAGAATTCTTTGCCAAAGTCTGGGAAGCTAAGTACTGGGGGATGTGTTAATCTTTCTTTCAATTCATCGAATGCTTCTTGCTGCTCGTCTGTCCATGCAAATGATACGTGTTCCTTTAAAAGTTCAGTTAGTGGAGCTGATATGACTGCAAAGTTCCCTATGAACTTGCGGTAAAATCCTGCTAAACCTAAGAATGACTTTACGTCCTTCTTGCACTGAGGTGTAGGATATTCCTTGATTGACTTAATCTTTAAGTCGTTTACTTCTACGCCCTTTTCACTTAGTGTATGACCAAGGTAGTCTATTTTCCTTTTAAGGAAGTTACACTTCTTTAGTTTAAGCTTCAAGTTGGCTTTTCTTAATCTCTTTGTAAGGACTTCTCTGACTAAGTCTATGTGTTCCTCTATGGTGTCTGTTGCTATTACCAAATCATCTATGTAACAGTGTACGTCCTTGCCTAGTAAATCGCCCAAAATTTTATCCATTAATCTTACAAAAGTTACCGGGCTTGACCTTTAGACCAAAGGGCATTCTTACATACTGATATCTGCCGTTACTAGTGGAAAAAAGCAGTCAAAGGTTTTTTACTTTCTTCGTCTAGAGGGATTTGCAAGAATCCCTGCAGTAAATCTATAGTGGTGAAGTACTTCTTGGACCCTATAGTGGCAATAAGATCTCGCATTGACGGCATTGGATAAGGATCATTTTCAGTAATTTGGTTCAATTTTCTGAAATCCACAACTATTCTGTAAGTTTTGTCCCTTTTAGGAACTAGCAAAAGTGGAAAAGACCATGGGGATTTAGATGGTTCTATTATTCCTTGCCTATTCATTCTTTGTGCTTCTCTTTCAATGATCTCCTTCTGGGAATGTGCTACTCTGTAGGCTGGTATGTAGATTGGACTTTGTGTTCGATGGAATGTCTATCTTGTGTGTTATTTCGCGTGTAATTCCCAACGTGTCGCCGTCTAGAGCGACTATATCATTATATTCGCACAGTAAGTCTATGAATTCTTCTCTAACATGGTTTTCCTTAATGTCCTTTAAATGAGATCCTATCTTAGCTCTTCTCAGTTTTATGTCCTGAGCATAATTTTCATTTCCTTTACTAATTGCTGCTACCGTTTCCCTTTCTACAACTCGGATAGGTATGGAGTATACTTCTGCTAGGCCTATCTCTGTACCTGGTGTTAACTTAACCTTTCCTCCTCTGTTATTCGTAATCTGTAACGCTATTTTGCTCTGTCTGACTTCATGTAAACTAGAAGAATAATGTATTCCGTTTACTTGCGACTTTTCAGTAAGCGTGAGAATTTCCTTCCCTTCGAAAATTGGTTTACTGTACATTCTACCAAGTACTTTCTCCTGGTTTAAGTCTTAATTCCCTCTCTAACTTTAAATAAGTGCATTGATTTGATTCTAAGAGGTTAATGATCTGTTGTGAACTCGTGATGCATTCTGGATATCTTCCCTCCGTCTTATCCTTCTTTAAAATACCTTTTATCGTGGGATTCTGTTGAGTCTGGGTTCTTTTAATTAACTTGCATATTGGTATTCTAGAAATCTCACGACCGTTTTCAATCACTAGTTGTTCTCTAGGGGCATCAATGCTTATACCTTGTCTAGCCATAGTTGGATAACCTATCAACAAATGAGCAAAAGCTAACTGAATATCTCTGGCTACCAGAACTTTTTCTCTTAGAGCAATTCTTCCTAGCCTAAATGGAAAATCTAATTGTCCAATTACGTGAATATCATACCCTGGACGTCTGTAATTCTACACTCTAACCGCTGAATTCACAAACTTAAGTGAGAAAAATACAATCGATACACCTTTTCTGACATTATATTCTTAGGACTACCTGTCAAAGAATGTAATAATAGGTTTCTCTAGACCGACATGTGCGGGAAATAATGGTCTATAATTATATTCATTCCCTACATCAACTTTGCTAACCTGTGTAGCTGGGCTTAGCCTTGACATTCCGGACGTTCTCTCTGTTATAGAGGAAGATTCATTGTACCAGTAAGCAGAAAATTTCCCATTGCGTCGTCTGACATTGACTGAACTGATTGATACCCTATACTTGCTGTTGGATTAGCATATCTATTTGGGGCGGAATCTCTATTTCCTCTAACTGGGGGAGATTGACTTTGGTTTCTATTTCTGCCTCTCGACTGAGATCTACCTCTAGGAGCTGAAACAAATTTATTTCTGCATTCTCGAGCACTATGTCCTGTTTTCTTATGGAAAGGACAGAAGGCCATCCCTCGGCAGTCCCACTGGCATAAATGTCCTCGTCTTTCTGACAGTTATAACACGTGACTGTCGAAAATCCTCCTTGAGAAGATTTACCTGGCATCTTATTCTGATTTCTAGATGGTGTCCTAGATCTATTTTGACCCCTTTCTTTTTGTCCTATAGCGACTAAAGGTCTGTATATAGGATTCCCTTCAGGTCTTCTACCTAGGATTTTTGTTTCCTCCTCTTCAATCTCTGCTACATCATCGGATGTCTCCCACTTACGGGTCATCCTTGCAATGACTTCCGTTGGCAGGCTTCCAATCATTATTGCTAGTCTAAATATTTTTTTAACATGACTCATTAGCATTTTTTGCTGCCTCCTTCTACCTCTATCCAACCTGTGGTTTCCATGAAGTTACCCCATTCATTCATATTGTTATACAACTGAGAGCTAAACTCTTGATAACGTCTTTCGTCTAACTTAAATGACGCACTATCCTTGCCAAGCTAGTGACTGGATCTCTTTCACCAACTGTGGAATAAACCTTCCTAAAATACCGTTTCAGTTCTTCCCAATTCTTAAGATCTCGGTAAGTCTCGGAGTGGACGTATCGTTCTAAGTCTCCTCCGGCTTCCAAATCAAGATAACTCTTGGCTTCAATAAGCTTTTCTCTATCTTTCCCCGTTATGCTATCTAGGCGTGTCTCCACTTGCTCTATCCAGTTTTCTAAGTTACAAGCTAACTGACCATCCTTTCTTCCGCAAAATTTAGCTATGTGATTAATCACATGTCCCTTATGTGTTCCCATTACTGCTGCGCTCGAATTCTCGGACTGTGTACCTTCCGGCATGGTTAATTTCCTTGTTTGACTTCTCCGTGAGCACAGGCGTTCTTACGTTCTGATAAGGAGTCGGTCTCCCTTTTTTGACCATCGACTCGTGAGTGGAAATTTTCTTAAGTACTGAGTATCATTAAAAGTATCGAAGTTATGACAGTAATATCCCGAAAGAAAAATAGTGATAATAACAATAAATTATTTTTACTCTAGTATTCGATCACCAAAATAAAATAAAAGAATTTTCCCAAAAGGAAAAATATTCTCAAAGTCTTACGTTACCGATAAGCGATTCTTAAACAACAACAAAACCCTCTTACAGTACTGGTAAAACGATACTGAAACTGACCGTAAAGTGTACGCTAACGAGAGACCTCCCGTGAATTACCCTTGTTATCCTAAACAAACAAAATAAAAACAAGTAAACATTCACTCGACGTAACAAGTAAAAAGCAAATACTAAAACAAAACAAAAAACAAAGTACAAGAAATCACAAAACACCAAAAAATCACAAAAAAATAACATAAAATGACACAATCAAAATTAAAATTAAAATTTAAAGTTATTGGTTAGTAAATACAAATGTTCGGGAAAAGGTCTTAGTAGCTGATTAGTTATAATTAGTAAAAGGATGAGGAAATAACGTAAGGTTTCGTTGCCAAAAAAAAGTTCAGAGTGAAAATCTTTTAATCTTGAAATACCAGAAATTGTCTAACTGAAATGTTAATTGCGTAATTTACTTTTAATAATGTTTAATGTTATGTAAGTGTGGGAATATTATTTTGGACTTAACTTCCTTCGTCGTCTTCGACACCCGGGTTTGCGTCCTGACCGCTTGCGTTCGCCTACCAGCACGTTGAATGATGCGTTGTTACGTCTGCGGGAAGGGGACTTCTCTCTCTCTCTTCTTTCCTCTCAGAGCAGGATTGCGTTGACGGATGCGTTTTCGGGATTGTTTTCTTTCCTCTTGATATATTTGCCTTATGCTTTCGACATCTTGTTCTTCTGGTAAAACGCCTGATCTTGTTCTTCGGGAGTGGGGAGCTTTTCTTCGTGAAGTGTGGGTGCTTTTTTTTTTGGAGCGCTTTTATTGTTACGACTCGATAACTGTCTTTGAAATTTGGGGAAGCACTGGTACTGTCTTAGGGGAGACTTCTATTTTTGAGTGGCGTGAATGGATTGAAATCTTCTTATGCGACACTAAACTTTTGATTCCGTTTCGCTGCCGCTGTTTTTAACTGTCATTCGTGTCTTCGTATCACGTCGCTAATCACCATTTCTTTGCTGTCTCTTTTGTCTCTTCCTATCCTTACCGCTCGACATCAATTAATCTTGTCACTATATCAATCTTTATCTCATCGTATCCCGTCGCTCTGCCACCAATAAATCTGTGACGGTACTTACTTTCTTTGCACAGATCTAAGGTAACGTGTGCCGACACTGGAGGCTATACTTTGGAGAATTAGCAACAAGGGTTCTAATTTTGGATGAGAAATTAATTGATATGTTCATACAAATTACGTTTTATTCTTCGTTAGGGATTCTTACAAGGGTTTTTCCACCTTCTGAGTTACTGGGCTCTGACTGATAAAAATTAATTGGCACTTGGTGCGATTACGAGGTCCTATAGGCACGAGGGAATTTTACTGAGTATTGATTGTCACTTATCACTGTCTTTGATTGATTCGCACACCACACTTTTGCACTTGTTCTTCTTCTGGGGATTCTTCTGTCTTTCTCTCTCTTCTCTGCCTGTTGCTGCGCCATGGTTCTCCTCGTTCCCCTCTTTGTCGTTGCTTCTTTCGTTCTCTGTTCCCCTTTTTTCTCTGCTCCTCTCTCTGTCTCCGCCTTTTTGTTCAGTTGAAATCTCCTTAGCCCCGCCTTTGGATTTTTGGATTCTGACTGGGTGTGGCATTTTCTGAAAGACTTTTTGTGTCTTAGTGGCTACTAACTTCATACGAGACCGCCTTCCTGTCAGGTCTTCTACAGTAATTCGTAGGCTTTGAATTTGTATACGCCTCCTTCTTCATGTCCTGGCTTCTTAGGGGCGTATCCCTTGGTAACCTCATAGGTCATTCGTTGATACCCCTTTTGGGCTGTCTTATGACCAACACTCATGGCTTTTGATTCGTCGATACTAGAGGCCTACCTTTGGGAGGGTGGAGCTTTTAAGAATTTGGTACTTCCCTCTTTCTAACAACGGGTCATAGAATTCCTTTTTAACGTATGCCAGATGGCTCTCTCTGACTGTTCACGAAAGGAACGCCGATTAGTCATAGGCGCTAATGAGAGTAGTTTCCAATTTCTCGAAGATGCCTGGACGATATCCCTCATCGGCTATAATCTCTTGTCGTCACTATCGCTGGTACGGACAGAGGCTTTTTGGGGGAGATGAAAACCAGATGTCTAATGGCTAAGGCTAATGTTTGGAGTAACAAAATCCCTTCGCTAAGAAAAATCATTATCTTATTCCCTTTTCCTTGTGAAAATCTTTTTCTTCTCTTATTATCCGTTTCGTGCCTTTTTCTTAAGTATTATTAAGTTATTGCCTTTTGGAATAACGACACTGTGCCACACTATTACATATATATATATATATATATATATATATATATATATATATATATATATATATATATATATATATATAGTATTCCGTTCACCACACTTTCCTTCCTCCTTTTAAGGTCTTACACCGAGGAGCATCATGATCATGATCATTGGGTCTAAGGCCAAATTTAAGACTTGTTACCCTTCAGCACTGACTTACACTATAAGACATAGTAAAATATGAATAAGTTTATTAATTAGTAAAAAATTATGAGATTAAAAAAAATTTTAGTATGATTATCTGGGAAAAAATTACGTTCACTAAAATTTCCATTGTGATGCTTTTTCGACATGGCAAGTAATTAATACAAGAAATTCATTCACACATACATAGGGTACATTATAAAAATCACTCAATACGTCCTTTGTTACCAAGTATACACACATTGGTTATCATTCCTGAAACCTTACTAACATCTTCAATGAAATTTCTGTTTACTAACACCTTTGAAATTTCTGTTTTCAAGGTGGAATTCGACATCAAGGTGACCTCTTCAAGAGGTGAAATTATGTGGGCACTATTAATATATATATAAAAAAAAGAAGTATAGTATATACTCCTGAGTCTCTAAACTGGCACCAAGGTCTTGTCCCCCGCTGAGGAGCGAAATTTGGAGCGAGGTGAATTGAAAAAGAAATCGGAGAGCTGAGCGGGGAGATATCAAAAGGAAAAAACTAGAAATAAAAGAAAGAAAGCAAATTGGCCGCGAAGGGCATGCTGTAGATTTGACATCCTTACCAGGAAGGAAATTCGTGACAAACATATCACTAATGATACCTTGCTAACATATTAGCAATAATTAGCTAGTAACATATAACTAATCATAATTAACATCTAACACATCATTGATTAGCGATTATGGATACTATCGACTAATGTATCACCGATAATTAACAACAAGCACATAATTGAAAATAATTAGCGACTAACATATCGTTCATACCAATACATCACTGACAATTAGCGACTAAAAATTAATATTCGAAGTACACAGTCGCAACATTTCACAGGGATTGGGTGGACATTAAGCAGCAGAATTTACCACCATATGATCCTTGTCTATAACGTCCGTAAGTGTTAGGGTAAGTGCATTGTTCAGCAACACTCCCTCTCCATCGAGATGCAATGGATGAGATCCAGCTACTGTCAAGAGATGTCTTCGTATTTCAAAATTCACCGCAACCGCTGATTAATTTCCATTCAATGGCCTTTTCATATCTTTTCTCTTTTTATATTATTTTTCTCCATGATCTTCGTGTTCAGTTCAATCCCGACTTTAATCTTTTTTCTAGTCTGGTAATCTCTGGCCTCATTGTGACTTGATAGAGGAATTAAATAAAATTGATTTCACATCTTAGCTTCCTTACACTATGGAAAACAGCCAGTAGTATCCAAAAGTATAAAAAGCTTTTATGAAGAAAATGCTGACAACGTGGTCTTGCGTACTATCAATACATTTTAAATAAGAAGCTGTTCCAAACTCCATCATATTTTGTACTCAAATACAAACACTTTCTTTATCAATTCTATAATTTTTTTTCTTTTCCTTTTAATGCTCGTGTAATTCTCTCTTTCATAGGTAGATTCCTTCGTAAACCTTCCAAACGTCCTTTCCTAATTACCGCGTTAACAAAGGCCACTCTAGGACCCATTGTCCCCCATTCCAGTTCTCAAATTCTCGAAACCTTCCTTATTTTTTTTCTACTTCTTTTTATTTCTTCCTTCCAGCAGGCCAAAGTCAAGTCTTATTTAGTGTGCGCCTCGTTTGCTTTCATTGGGAATGCCTGGGAGAGGTCGTACCGCAGTCCTTTAATCTAAAGTTGGCATCGGAAATTCACAAGGGAGCGAATTGCAAAAGACTGGCTCACTCCATGGACTTCTTCTTCTTCTTCTTCTTACTTTAGGAGGCCAAAGGCTGGCATGTATAGCATAAAAATATCAACAAAAATGAAATGCATGCTTTCATACATCATGATTTAACTTTTTACAATAAATTTCAAGATCAGGGCCGGAAAGCTTATAACTTCCACCAAACGAGAAAATTTACACACACGTACATGCTTATGTTTTATTCTTTCACACACACACACACACACACACACACACACCACACACATATATATATATATATATATATATATATATATATATATATATATATGTGTGTGTGTGTGTGTGTGTGTGTGTGTGTGTGTGTGTGAAAGAATAAAACATAAGCATGTACGTGTTTGGTAAAGTTTTTCTCGTTTGGTGGTGGAAGTTATAAGCTTTCCGGCCCTGATCTTGAAATATAATATATATATATATATATATATATATATATATATATATATATATATATATATATATATATATATGGTAGTGGTCCCGAAATTGATCAGGTGGAGAAAAACGAGTTATGCCCATTTACTGATGTAACGCACTCCAACGTACAAAAAAAGTTCCAAACGCGATAGGTTAACACCAAAGGTCCCCCTGGTCCCCCCCCCCCCCCCCCCCCCCCCCCCCCCCCCCCCTTCCCCCGTTGCCCCCCCCCACCCCCCCCCCCCCCCCTTGAGGAAGAAAGGCTTATGCAGGAGAAGAATAACATAATACATGTAAATATGAAAACGCGAGAGTGAAAACAAGCACTTGTATCTGCCTGCGTAACTTCCTCGTTACGTAAGACCTTAAATTTAACCCTGACTGAATCACCTAATGGTATTTTGGCAAAGCCTTACAGTTATTTGATTTAATTTGCTATTCAAGGTCTTTGAAACCACAAAGCGACGGAACAGATAATAGGGAGAAAAGACGAAAATCGAATTATATTTTACACGATGTTGTATCAGGGAGTCACTCTCCCTCATTATCCCCCCTTCCCACCCACGCCACCACCCCCAACCCCAAAGCCCCACACAACACAATCAGAAATGCATGATTAAATTCTGTCCTTCGTCCTCTTTCCCCTCTCCACCCTGACCCACATTATCAACACTTTAAACAAGGCGTGATCCGACGTCCAGCTTACTCAGGACTTATGTAAGATTTTCCCCTCATGCATAAAATGTAAACATTACATTCCTAACTTTTAACGTAAATTAAAACGTGTTAAAATCTACGGTCAAATGTACAGCCTTGTTACAGCGTCAAAAATTAAAATAAATATGCTATAATTTACTAGGAATGATTCTTCTGTACTGTATAACATGTACATTATTTTCTATACTTTCATTCTAATAAATAAATCATAAATATCCTACCCTAAAATTTCAGTATCTGCAACTCAAGGCAAAACACCCTTTTCAGACCTTTTTAAACTCTTCCATAGATCTTTCCTAACTCCCCAACAAGAACAGCGACAACAACAAAGTAGTTTGTAGGTTTATCCCCGAGTAAGAGAAAATTACGATGTTCATAGCTAAAATCAATATCATTCATGCAAAAAAGACTACATTCTGTCACAATACTGAACTGCATTTGAGTATATATATTATATATATATATATATAGATATATATATATAATATAATTATATTATATATTATATAATATATAAGGTGTTTCGATATTAGAGGCCCCCTCCACAGAACAAATGGAAAGTTATGAAGTTTTCTGCTATAGTCTATCTCCAAGTACATTATCTTAAGTTTCTATTAAGCTATTTTTCATTTTACATTTCTTGTATTTTCAGACTGAGTGACAGAGTTAGATACAGCCACGGCTAACAACTCGGAGGAAATCAGATGGATTGACTGAATCCGGGCTATAACCTTCAGAGAGGCCAGTGGTGCTGGTGCATCCTTCATTTCATGTTCCTGGATAGTAAATACATTAAAAGAGATGAATCCTTGTTAAAAGAAACTGGAGCAAAAATCCATATGACTGTCATTGCAAAAAGAGTGAGAATCTTGGAAGGCCTGAAGTCCTTTCTTAGGAGTCAAAAGACACCATAGCTGGGGCAGTGGGTAGACCAAGAAAGTCTTTACGTAAATTGGTGCTTGAACTAGAAACAAAAAGGGGAAAGAAGAGAAGTTATAGTGCTGTACATCGTGAGTTGAAAAAATCTGGTATCAAGCCATTTCATGTTATCAGCAAGCCCAACATGACTCAGCAACAGAGAGACTGTTTTTGTGGTTCATTTCTTTAAAATTGGGATGAAGCTGACTTTCTCAATGTTGCCGCATCAGATGTATTCTTCACTTACACAGTCAGGAAGCCAAATCATAAAATTGACATCATTTGGGCTGCAAAATTGGATGATATCAACAATGACGTGCACTATTGCCAAGTTGTGAAATTTCCGGAATGTTTGGGAATTTGTCTCTGTTTCACAGCCAAACTGTGAATGTGGATCATCAAAGAAAAAGGACAGTCATAGAATGGCGAATACTTCAGAGAAACTGTACTTACCAGTGGTGTATTTCCTTTCCTCAAAGATCTTGAAAATGTGCTATCTGTTAAAGAAGTCACATTTTTGCATGACAAGGCACCATGTTTCAAGGCTCTTCAGACACAGGAGCTGCTTCAAATCAGTGCTATCAATTTCTTCTTGTCAAGTGAATTTCCAGGTAGCTCCCCTGACCTTAATGTGTGTGTGAAAACATTGGTAGTATCTTAAGGGATCGTGTTGAAGCACGCACAGTGAACTATGATGGTACACCTAGCCTCGACGACCCGCGAAGAGAGGAGCTTTTTAGCGATTTGCCGAAATCATACCCCTCAAGAATGCAGGCTGTGGTACAGGTAGATGGAAGCCACACAAAATATTAAATACTCAGAGAGAAACTTAAATAAATACCTGTTCTGAATTACTTTTGTTTTTGTCCATATCAATTTGAGTTTTTGCTGTAGTGGGTGGGTGCTCTAATTTCGAAACACCCTGTATATATAAAGAGAGAGAGAGAGAGAGAGAGAGAAATGCGCATTTGACAAAAACATTATGTGACTACTGTATAGTTGCTTTACTCTTGAGAATGAGACCTGAACAGACGGAAATTTTTGGACTGATTCTCATTTGAAAAAACTGATGAGAAAACCAAACACATGACAAGTAATGAACCTATATATACATAACTTACTAATTTCACATTTGATTACTTCGAAATGGAAAAATAAACACTAAAAAACTGATGAAAGGAGTAATGATAGACTAACATGAACTTTTGTTTTCACTTCTCACTGCCAAGATCAACTTCAGTCACACAACGCAGCCCCTTTTCCCCGGAGTATCGTGTGCGCTTATTAGACATGAAATCTAGGTCAATATGACGCGACTCTTGTTTCAACATCCCCGTCCGTTTATTAAGTGAAAGACTTAGAAACGGGAACAAGACTTCTCTTCCCGTGATATTCTATTGAAATTTCTCTTCTGATATATTTTGAAGCGGACTACAAATGTCTTGATTTCCTATTCATCCGTACATCAGTGCATGACATATTGATAAATGGAAGGAAAGGTGAATCATAATCATTTTTTCAGCATTTCATGAAAATGACAAACTGAAATAAATTCCACTAAAGAAGGATAAAGAAAAAACTACAGAATATAACATTTACCACAACAGCGACCTTCCTTTTTAATCAGGGTTGACGAAAGACTAAGCTGCCTCAAAATCTAATCCTGTGGCCATGCGATATCCCAATCAACAAAGACAAATAAACAAATCGGAACAAAAGTACTGCCAAACAAACAAGGAAGATCAACAATCGAGAGGGCGCAAATGCAACAGTGGTGTGTGTGTGTGTGTGTGTGTGTGTTCTCTTGACGTTTAATATTTATCGGCGAAGGTTTCATAACAACATGATGTTTCGTTGCCTATACCATGTTGCAATGCAATATGATTTTATACACGACACAACAAGCTGCGCCTCTTGCCGTGTTCTCTCTTGCATATTATCGCGCATTTGCAATCGACCCATTTGCACACTCCACAGTGCCTCGAGGGCAATACAGCACTTTAATAGGAAACGAAAATCCTTCTCAAATATAGAACGGTATATGCAAAATCAATAAATATGTTGGACAATCTGGAACACTAATAGCGATGTTCACTCACGCACACGCACACACACACACACACACATATATATATATATATATATATATATATATATATATATAATTTACATATATATATATGTGTGTGTGTGTGTGTGTGTGTGTGTGTGTGTGTGTGTGTGTGTAATGTTGT
>NC_087203.1:61052197-61077197 GCF_015104395.2 Macrobrachium nipponense | reverse complement strand
CGTGTTAGGCAGAGTTACAGTTCTTTCTTGATTCGGGCAGCATGTTGTCCAAACAGAAAGGACAGGGAAAGAGGATGAAGGGATAAACAAGGGTGAAGGTTAATATTCCAGCTGGCCGTGGCTTCAATAAATACAGTTTCCAGAAGATTTCTTTTCTGATAATCGTTGGCCTTGAAGATTATAGACGAATTATCCCTGTCAATGGTACGGCCTGTCTTAAGCCAATGATCTGAAATGCCAGTTTGTTAGGCCTCTTCAAAAAGCATATATGAGTTGTGAACATCTCTTTCTTTTTTTCTTTTTTTTTTCTTAGTACTTTTGATGTTTGGCTAATATAAATTTTATTACAAACATTACAGGGAATACTGTATAATACATTATTGTTTGAACTGGACAGACTATTCTTAATTAACTCATTTCTTAAATATAGCAATACTTAAAGAAATATGTTAAGTAAGAATAGTCCGTCCAATTCAAACAATACTGTATACAGTATCCCTTGTAAAGATTGTAATAAGATTCACATTGGCCAGACATCAAAAGGAACAAAAGAGGAGATGTTCCAACACAAATTTGTCTTTCAATAGGCCTAACAAACAATGGCATTTCAGATCATTGGCTTAAGACAAGCCATGCCATTAACTGGGATAATTCGCCTATAATCCGTTTATCCGCTGACCCTCTTTCTCTGTTCTTGCTGTTTGGAGAACATGCTGCTCGAACCAAGAAACCGTAACTCCTCTACCACTACTCAATTTTGTATATAAAGCTCTGTAAACTGTTTGTACTCAGCGTGAACTTGAAAATGTACAATAAACTACGAAAGAACTTTTTCAAGTTCCGGTATTCACTCGCCTTCTTACATGTATTTCATGATATATATATATATATGTATATATATATATATATATATATATATATATATATAATATATAAACAAACAATAGCTAGAGGTCTGTAAATGAAACCAAGAAATACCACCATAATCCTTACAGACATATGGCAAGCGAATCGGGATGAGTGACATTAATCAATAATGTAATGTTATACCAACAAAAAACGCTCTAATAATGATATTGGACCGAGAATTCAGGGCATCTCATAAATTGTCCAATAAGGATAGACTACCGAGGGACAGAAAGAGAAAGCGATGAAGCTGTCCCCCACCCCACTACAAATTTAGATGGTTTTAACAAATGAATAAATATTTTCGTACAGCCCACAATGCAGTTATTTTCAAACACCAGGAGATTATCCTCAACCTACTTTTGGTAAGATCAAAGCGAATAAGTAAATGATATTAAGACGTATGAAAGATCTGGAATTAAGCATTGTTTTTAACAAATATATATATTGATACGTTATATATATATATATATATATATATATATATATACTATGTAGTATATATACACTGTGTAGGAGTGTTTAAAGATTTCTGAAATATTCACAGTGATTCACAGATTCATACAAAATATATGTCCTAATTAGAGCTGGTAATTGGAAACGTAAATCTAAAGAACTTTATTTTTAAACGGACTGTTGAAGAATATACAGAGTACTTATCCCAGATCACACAAAAAAAAATACAGCTGAACAAGGAGACCCGAATTTTTTTTTAAGGTTCAAGTTGTAACAAGCGACACTGTTAATTATGGGGAAAAAACCGACGTTATTGAAACTTCAAATATACTTGGAACTCTGGCGGAAAGGGAAATGGATCTGTGTCTTATCGTCTCATAACCAAGGAATCTTTTCTAGTTTACGTAACCAGTCCACACCCCGGCAGGCTCAGCGAGACTGCTTTAGTCACGTGGTTTCAGCCGTAGCTCATTCACGAATAATAACGGAATGATTGATTTATCTGTAGCTATTTGGCGCCGTGACTGCCATGATCATTGGCGCAGAACACCAAAACTCAGGATTTGGAATTAAATGTTGTGACTCAAGGAACCTCCAGCAATATAAAGATAATTCCAGATCTAACAGATATGACAGTACCTCAATGTACCCCAAGTTACATAGTTTAAATTGGAAAATTTTCGATCGAAACTTTACTCAGTATAAAAGAATAAAATCCGAGTAGAAGAATCCAAACGTATGCATAACCATGAAATAAAATAACATCCGGTAAGAAACATTGTCACCTTCTGGGTCAAGTGAAACAATATACTTGCTTTGGCTTCACCGGGACTGAATTTGGCCCAGAAATAAGGAAGCTCTACTCTACTTTTTTAAAACGCCACAGGAAAGGAAATTTCTTTTATTAAATCAGTTTGGGTCATTTTTGCTGTGTTATGTGTTTATTACTATATCATCTTTATAAATGAGTTTACAACTACGTGATACAAGCCGCCTAAATAGCCGTAAACTTCAATGAAGCTTCTTCCCGGTAAATACCGCAAAAAGAACAGAGAAAACAAAATCGAAGAGAAGAAGAGTGCATGACTGACACGACTGATAAATATGTACTTACATCAATAAATAAGGAATAACATTGAGGCATTAGTCGGAAAAACTAATACAATCGTTCCATCTTTGCAATGCTCTCAAAATAAAGTATCAATTTTACTTAATAACCTTCGTTTGCCGGTGTTCTATGTCTGGTAGTACATGAAGAGGACTAACTGTAAAAAGTGTTTATTCTTTTGTAGTTATCAATGTTTCCAACTAGCGTTACTTGAAACGTGCCTGTGATAGCCCACTGAACAAAGCTAATGTATCAACTATAAAAACGTATCCATCACGTATGGAACAACAAAGCTAAAACAGGGACAAAAATCAAGGCATATTTTTATTTCCAAATTCATTGGCCATATACGAGTACTGTGTCACTTGATACTACCTCATTTAAGAAGTGAGAGAGAGAGAGAGAGAGAGAGAGAGAGAGAGAGAGAGAGAGAAGGTAACGCAGGGCTTTACAGGTTGTTTTTCATGCTGCATTTAGTCCTTTACTTTTTTTTTCTTTTCTTTTTTTTATGATGTGTGGTTCTCGAAACTCTATGCTGCCACCGTCCACTTAAACACTAAATGCCCACTTAAGCTCAACTTGATGGCACATAAAAATCTGCTACCGCTTTCCATCGCCCTATTTTATAGTTTGCGCATAATATTTTTTTTCTTTCTTCTGGAGCGTTGTTGCAGAATGTCCCGTATTGTACAGCTGCGTTTATTAGACTGTTAGGGGGACGGATGCTTTCAGTTCTCTGGCGCTGGGATTTCAGTGTCACTTCTTTTGTCCCCATTCAAGAGGCCGAGGATTACGAACCAGAAGATGTAGGGCGAATAAAGGAGGAAAGAAGAAAGGGGAGAAGAAAATGGAGGGAAAGAATCAGAGAGCCGAACAAACAACGAGGAGGATTTGACAAGAAACAGAACGAAGAATATAGGCGGAAATGATTGAAAAGGAAAGTAAAAAAAGGAATATAACGAAGTAGAAGGAGTAGAAGGCCAAATAAAGTAGAAAGGTAAATATATATATATATATATATATATATATATATATATATATATATATATATATATATATATATATATATCATAAAGAAGAAGCAGAACAGGAAATGAAAAAATGGATATGAAAGAAAAGAAGAAAATAAAATGAGAAAAAGAAAAAAGATAACAAGAAAAGTATAAAGGACATAAAAGAAGGAAAATATAAAAAGAAATAAAGGGGAGAAGATAAAGAGAAAGAAACATAAGGACGGATAAGAAAAAAAAGAGAAGGCAAATAAAGGGAAAATGTCAAGCACGAATGAAAAAAAAATGATAAAAAGGGGGGGGGGGGGCAGAGAGAGAGAGAGAAGGAAATGAAAAATATGAGTAAGAGGAAGTTCGAATAAAATTGTGAAAAGAAGAAACACCACAAAATGTGAGATAAAAAGAAAACGATGAAACAAATGGATACAGAAATAAAAAGAAAATTAAAATAGAACCATCATATAAATATAGGATAGAGAAGGAAAAAGAAGAAAAGTAGATAACGAATATAAAGGGAAATAAATAAAAAAATAAAAAAAGAAGGAAATAAAATGTTGTTAACGCAAGGTGAAGAAATGGTAAGAGAAAGCTGACTATGCAATGCTGCAAACTCACGTAATGACGTTACGGCTGCATGGATATTACGTTAGCAACGAGCTGAGAATATAAGGCAAATTTCATTGCACATGGTTGTATTATTAGGCAATAGAGGAGAGAGGAGAGAGAGATAGAGAGAGAGAGAGAGTGTTGCGCGCGTGACACACACACACTCGTATATATATATATATATATATATATATTATATATATATATATATATATATATATATATATATATAATATATATATATATATATATATATATATTACATACTCTGTGTGTATATATTTCATTATGCGGAACATCTTAATAACCCCTGAACCAGAATCATAATTTCTGTGACCACTTATGGCACACATAGAGCTCAAATATCTCTTCTTTGCTACCTAGAATTAACCCACAAAAGGTTAACTTCTGAAGAACCGATATAAAAACTGATCACGAAAATAATTTTTCTCCACATTTGCCGCATTGACACGCATTGTTATCGGTATTACTACCATTACTTTTACTGTCGTTAAACTGGTAAAAAGTATAAAGGGAACAGTCATACACCTTGAAAATGCATCAGAATGGAGTAAAAACTAAAAATACAACTCTTGATTGTTCACTCAAGGTTACTGATCCCAGGGTGCCGACTTCATTGCACAAACCAAAACACGAGAGCAATGACACATCAGGGTTCCCAGCTGACGTTTGATATTGATGGAAACGACAGAGCAACATTCGCGCAATCACATACGTCATCACTGTCTCATTCAGTGACTACAGCTGATGGAGAGAGGATATGCTATATAACTCTTCCTAGTCAATATCGACCTTGATATAGGAAAACATAATTTTACGTTTAAGAGGCGAGGTCACTTGGCGTTCAAATTGTTGCTTAATTAGTCTCCATGGGAGTTACCCAAAAATGAATGTGTGCGGATACTGGAATGGATTATTGTATTTGCAATTAAACAAAATCGGGCTACCGCTGTGAGAAAAATCAGAGAGAGAGAGAGAGAGAGAGAGAGAGAGAGAGAGAGAGAGAGAGAGAGAGAGAGAGAGCAATAAAGTACCGGCATATAGGAGCAAAAAATAAGGGAGAAAAGCCGAAGCTTAGTCGAGCGATTCAGGCCATCGGTTACCCGCAACAGATCCAACAAAATAGTTGATAAAAGCCATAAAGACCAAGATAAGGAATAACGGAGGGAAAAAATTAATAGAAATCGATTTAGGGTCGTGGACTGAAGGATTGCCCAAGAAGGCTCCAGGAACGAAGAGACGAAAAGAAAAGGAGAAGGGGGAAGTGGGAGAATTTAGCCAATCAACAGGAGCTACAGGAATTAGACAAGAGGAAAAAAGCACTCTGGATAAATGCGAGGACTGTGGATTAGCCTCCTCCTCTCCTCATATCAAGACGATAAGATTCTTCTAGAAAGGAGACCGCCAGGCCCACCCACTGATGTTGACGTGATTGCAAAGGAGGCCGAGAAAAGACAGGACAAGAAAAACCCTCTCTGTCCCTTTATCGTCCCTTTGCAAAGGCCTTGTAACTCAAGAGGCTGCTCCCAAAGAATAAAAATAAACACGGCACCTTTAAAAAATGTCAAAGTTTGGGGACCATAAGAAACTACCAAACAGAATGTGTCCCACAAAGAGTGAGAGAGACGGGTCGTTAATGATAACGTTATCTTGACACAGACCACAGCAATTTATCTTGCCTCCGCCTTCTTGCATTTGACTTTCCAAAGCTAATGATATTCTATGGAAACAGATAATCAGTATAACCGGACACTCGTACTACTATAAAGCAGCAACGAGAGAGAGAGAGAGAGAGAGAGAGAGAGAGAGAGAGAGAGAGAGAGAGAGAACATTATTGACATTGAAAAATGAAACTGGGAAAATAGAATGTAATCTAGAGCACTAGTTCCCTCCCCACCCCCAGCCCCTCCTCTCCCTACACCACACAAAAAAAGGAAAATAAAATAAATTCGCCATTAAAACTAGAACACGTTAACGAAATAAAAATATTTCTAATTCTATGATGCACTAGCCGGTGGGGCGGACAAGCGAATGATTTTATCTAATTTCAATGGCGTTAAGAAAAAATAACAGGAAATATGTGATACTTGACTCAGACGGGAAAAAAGCAAGAATCGAATTCCCAAGCTCTGACAGATATGAGCAAAGAAAGTGGGAATCGTTGCTAAGTGGTGCAGCGTTAAGTTCACACTTAATTTGTTCAAGTCCACCAAGAAATAAATGGATGCACATGACTGATGGGCTTATTAGAAAGGGAATGGGGTTAGTAACCTCATCCTTAAAGACACAACGAGAAATCGAAGGTTGTATCTTTCTGGCGACATCCGCTCCCAAGAGGAGAGGAACAAATCTTATCATCTATAATTCATCGATCGCTTTATTGCTTTTAAAAGGAATGGCCCTAGATGGGCAAAAATTTCAGGTTCCTAGTAAGCCTAAAGGGCTACTAGGCCACTACACACACAAACACACACACATATATATATATATATATATATATATATATATATATATATATATATATATATATATACATATATATACTATATATATATATATATATGTATATATATATATACTATATATACATGTATACATACATACGTATATATATATATATATATATATATATATATATATATATATATATATATATATATATATATATATATATGCATACTAAGCTAACACACACCCACACCAATATATATATATATCCACACACACATATATATATATATATATCTATATATATATAGATATAATATATATATATATATAATTTCATCAAAACACGAATAATGAGTTATCATTTTACTTACTGGCCTTTTCTTTAGGTATGAAATACGCTAAAAGTTGAAACATCAAACCATAGCAAGTACAAAAAAATCTTATCACAATAAAAAATCTGTTCTCAGATTATTTACGTATTTTTAAAGCAAAGGTAAATTTTATGGCCATCTCACTGAAAGTACGGCAGTTAACCAATAACTGATTTACTGATTTATGAAAGTTAGGCTGCCACGCCAAATACTATCACTATTCAGTGCTGAGGGCAGTGGAAATGCGGAGTTAGAGTGGTTGGGCACCGATATAAAAAGATCCATAAAATAAATGAGGAAATACAAGGCTTTATTATAAAGGTTAACTTTGAGTAAACCTTACAGTTCCATTAAGAAGTAATACTTAGAGAGGTTGGGGCTAAAAAGTGGGTGCCGGTAAAGGACGCAGGTAACGCTGGAACAATGACAGCACAACCAGCTACGGAGGTTAACCATAAACTAACTTAACTTAAGGGCACCATCTACTTACATCATCACTGTCTTTTTAACGCGAATCTAAAAGGTAAAGTTTTAGGGTCGATTGTAAGGAGGACTGACTAAACAAAACTGATAACTTTTTTCTACATAGTCGTTAAAATGACTTCTTTCTATTTGAGACTAACTATGACTTGCTGACAATGACCAAATGTCACATTATGTTTGCCAGTTTCGGTGAAATCCAAAACAAACATCGATGAGTAAGCTAAAATCAGAGAAAGTTTTTACTTTTCATATCTTTTTGGAGTGTTACGATTCCATTTCGAGTGCGTTCCTACTTAACATCAACAGCCTGTTCATAAAACTTAATACTGAGCAATCTGATAAGAGAGAGGTTATCGTCAGAACGTGCTGATAATCAGTTAGCCGAAACAAAGCGATAAGATAATAAAAGAACTCGGTTCTGAGGTATCACAAAATTTTTATCGAAAGACATCTGTGGGAAATGTTCTGCTCATTGTATCGTCCAAGATTCATATATATATATATATATATATATATATATATATATAATATATATATATATATATATATATATATATATATATTATATATATATATATATATATATATATATATATATATATATATAAAATATATATATATATAAAAATACATACATTAGTAAAACGCCCTTATCAATGGTTCATCCAAATATTCAAATACTTTATACCCCAATTTTAAAGAAATGCCAGGTGATAAGTTTTTATTTTAAATAGAAAAAACAATAATAAACACAAAAGAATGACCTATGAAACTACACAAGAAGGTTAAATAATGTCAAGAATAAAATAAAGAAGAAGCAAGTATCTCATCCATTTATTTTACTGAATGGACAAAGACTGGAAGAGAAGTTCAGACAACTGAAGGGTTTTTAGAAGTTATCTTCTTCGTCTTCCTCCTTCTTCTTCTTCTATTACACTTTGTCACTGTGCCTTATCATTTTTTTTCTTTCTCCTTATATATTCTATATTCTTCTCTATCATCTTGAACTCAATATGATGTGCACACGCACAAGCACGTACACACATAAATGCGTTCAATATTTCCATACACATACATATATCATATAGGTATATATATTATATATATATATATATATATATATATATATATATATATATATACATACATACATACATACATATATATATATATATATATATATATATATATATATATATCAGAAAAATACCCCCTAAAACGGAATTCACTTTACTTTGGAAATAATTTGCGTCTTAATGAAAGTTATTCCCAAGGTGAAATGAATTCGACATTAAGGGACATTTGTGGCTTATTTTTGAGCATATAAGAATAACATGCCCATTGGTGAGAAAATAATTATACCATATTTCAGACTGTTGCTATTCGTAGTTCTCCTCATATCATAACTCACTGCACATTCAAATATCATAGGCGTTGCGAGATGCACATGGAGGGATAAAAGGGGCATCCGTCAGAGGTTGTTAAGCCTAGACGAGAAATGGTTAAATATATTGCTAAATGCTGATGTCAACTATTTCCTCCGCATAAACAGAGAGAGAGAGAGAGAGAGAGAGAGAGAGAGAGAGAGAGAGAGAGAGTAAACATTAGTTTAAAACTTCATTTCTCACATTCCATGTGTAATCACGCATAACGAAAACCCATAAAAATGCAAAGACCCACATTCTTCAAGACGCCAAAGCCAGTCTCCTCTTTCCTCAAAAATGCATGTTTTCGGATTCCTTCCTAAGTAGTGACACGATGGCCTTCGCTCAGATTTCCAGAGCTATTTACGTTGGAGCAAATACACCAGGATATCGTATCTCCAATTTGATCAACAGACCTCAGATAACAATAATATTTACCGCAGATTTTTTGAAACCTTGGTAACCCAACATTTACAGATCTAAATCCGATTGTTGTCGGGTCAGGCTAAAATTAATTATGGCCAAGTTTTTTTTATTTTCCTTATCTTTTCCATGAGCTGTGTGACATATTTGGGTAAAAGACCATAGCTGATGAGTATGTATTGGATGTGCCTCGTACATATTTATTTCAGCAAACATCTGCATTTTTTTAATGTTCATATAATTAATCCAGTAATTTTGGTTTCAAAGTTATTTACTTTAATTCTTTCATAATTTTTTTTAGATTTCCTATTCAACATCTATTTCATTTAGTATATTTTCATTGTGATTTTAACAGCTAAGCATTACATCTCACTACACACATACACAACACACACACACACACACATATATATATATATAATAATATATATATATATTATATATATATATTATATATAAGGATATAAATATATAGATATATATATAAATTATATTATACATATCTATAATATATATATATATATATATATATAATATATATATATATATATATATATTATATATATATATATAGATATATATATATATATATATATTATATATATATATATATATATATATATATATATATATGAGAACTTCCCAAGTCCCACAGCACTTGAAGTCGCTAGTAAGTTTTGATAAATCTCTCAAAACTTGGAAGTGAAGTGGCATCTTCTTAGAAGCCAGAAAATACCAGTTCATAATATTTGATGATAGTACAAAGTATGGGGTCTTTCAGAGAAGGTGTGCTCCACTTGATAATCACTTCCCAGGCCCCTTCCCCCGAAATCGAATGCCGTAAGTGGTGACTCAACAGCTCGAAATAAAAATGTCCTTATCTTGGAACAGAATCTAATTTTATCAGCATGATAAGAAACCTGATATCCCTGGTAAGCATTTATCAATTTAAATATACTTCTTTCAAAGATACTGAATGCACAAGTGTTTGCACTTCATCCGCATCACTACCAGTTTATCATATTAGAACAAAGATAGGAGGCTAAGTGCATGTTTTTTTTTTTGTGTTACTTAATGAACATCGCCAAACAATGCAACAACGTAGAGAACAGAAAAAATACTCTCATGAATACATTTTATATTTCAATTTTTTTTAATATATGCATTCACGAAAACTGAAAGTACGGCCAAAACCTACTTTGACCAGTAGGTTTTATCTACTTCACGTGGTGTTATAGAGTCCTAAAGTCTAGTTAATCTAATCACAGACGAGATTACAGGCACCCAAAGGAAAAATCGTCCTGTAGCACCAATGGCTGTTGTGCGGATATGATACCGGAGAAGTTTTAAAAAAGAAGTTAGAGACCCAGAACACTGACTGATTGGTTTCAGAAGACATACGGGAAAAGATGAAAAGGAGGCTTGTGCATGGAAAAGGGTAGAAATGAAGCCACGGATGTTAGAATTGAAAGGAGATGCGTAACAGCGAGGATTGAACGGAGAAGCAATGACACGTGAAAACTTTCATTTGAGACTAAGGCAAAGAAGGAACCAAGAGGCAAAGAACAGACAGGAAAAGGTTAACATTACATAGCAATCAAGAATTCCCTTATCGTTACGTTCTTTCCAATGCTTATTATATGCACACAACACGCCAGCAATGCTGGCTTGGACAATTTGCAATGGGTAAATTTCAGCATAGGTGAAAAAGAAGAAAAAAGAAAATAGTAATCAACAACCAATGATTGGAAGGCATAAACATGCCCATGTTATCGCACTGTACATATTTATAACTTTTCTTGCAACCTTCCAGTCTTCCTTATTATCAAGGAAACCGTGCATTCAAAATGCCGCAAATTCTTTCTAACTGGTGGACAAATCTCGTTCTCGGTGTGAGTCCGGAATTTGTTACCATGGAACTCGTGCTCACGTGTTCATTATTTCTACCCACACACACATACACACACACACACACACACACACATATATATATATATGTATATATATATACACACACTAGCATATATATATATATATATATATATATACACACTAGCATATATAAAACTACCCATCGATGATAGGAAATTGATGTAATATAAAAAATAAACTTACATTTCACTGCTGTTTCTCGTCTGACAGTTTAACGAGAAATGAGTGCTCGATGTAAACAACTTATCGAACCATGCATGGGTGTCTATCAGAACCCACGTGGCCGCTGCAAAAGTATACGTCAGATATCCTGATTTAACTTTTATTTGAGGAGGTATTTATGAATTTAGAGATGAAAATTATACCTAGGAAACCAATGACCTGGTTATAGCCATATATAGCTATAAACCAACTTCGGTCAAAGTCCAATACAGTAGTTTAATTTTGGTTTAAATCTGTCAAGCCGTTTAGCCGTGATCGAATAACAGACAGACGGACATAACACCCATTATATTATGGTATATATTAATATATGTGTGTGTAATATATTATATATAATATATATATATATACTATATATCCATATATATATATATATAATAGATATAATATAGATATATATATATTATATGAGTTTGTGTTGTGTGTGTGTCTGTTTGTGTTTGTTTGGTGTGTGTAGAGAGAGAGAGAGAGAGAGAGAGAGAGAGCGGGGAAAGGGGCTAGCAATAACAACTTGACATGTACTTGCTTACAAAGAAGGATGACAGCGCCATCCCTTCCAAAGGGAAGAGGTGTATGGTTGAAAACATATGTGCATGTCTGTTTGCGTATGTGTGAATGAATAAGCATGCATGCAAAACATAGCTTCACGCAGATTGCATATATTGCATAAAAAATATATAAAATACACTTTGCTTTTCTATTTTACGCACCATTTTTAACGTATCCCTTTACTGAATTCTGTAACAGGAAACGCCACGGAAAGGGAAAAAAAATTAATGCGAAAAGCTTTCCTTGCAGTAAATTCGGAGAAAGAAAGTGGCCCTCCCCAAACTGGACAAAAGGATGTAAACACTGTCCAGAATTATTCATCTTCCTTGGCAACATTTCTCGTTCTGGCGAGGGAAGGCGAGCGAAAATGGGGCCCGATAAAAGTTACAATGGTCGGACAAATGCTGTTCTGTCTGTCAATGCACCTTTGGTGAAGGAGCAAGGACCCAGGAAGAATAAGGAATAGGAGGGGGGTGGGGGGGGGAGAGAGGAAATATGCGGTAATTCAGATTCCTACAGCGAAAAATTGTGAATCTTTTGCTGTTGGGGAGAATACACGAGAATACTAAGAGTACGACGGACGTTGGAACTCTTTGGTATGGAAATTGGAATTTCAGTAAGGTACACAAGTAAAAGTGATTCCTGCCTTTCTAAGCACCTTTGAAAGGTAGATGTGAATCTTAATTAAGTAACCTCAGTTTAAAAAGGTTTAAATGGTTTGCACTAAAAGAAGGTATGAACCTTTTATTAAGTGATTTCAGTTGGGGATAACACAAAATTTATGTTCCTCAAAAAGCGTCACAAAAGTCATGAAAACTGTACAATTAATAATACTGTTATTAAGAGTAATCAGAAGACTTATAATAATTATCAGTGACAAAACTCACGTACTTAAGCGAGTGAATTATCAGAGATGTGTAAATAAGTTCAGCCCAAGCTCTTTTGACATTTAGGAGAACTTCTTCCTTCCTGAGAGAACTGTGAACTATCACCGAGTTAGGAATCGTCCTAAGACGTATTTCCTTAAAGTACTTGATTTAAGAAAATATCAACCGTTACTGTTGTGGCTACTAATGATCACAAGACGAGCTTTCTTAATTAAACTCTTAGGGACAGATCATTACAGCATATGTTTTATCAAATCACCGGTTGCACGCAATAACTTTCCACAATAATTTTCTTACATCATGGTTCGCACAATAATGATTCCACGACACCCTGTTGCCAATAGCTCATCACTAGAGGCGTACCCTTATATTACCAATCAAAGGTAATATATCGCTACTACAAGACGCGTTTTCTTAAATCAGCTGATAGTGGCAATGACTGATCACACATCACATTTTTTTAAATCAATCGTCAGGAACAATAATTGATCACAAGACGTATTTTCTTCAGTTGATTGTTAGAGGCAGTAAATTAGCGCAAGAAGTTATGATTTGTTTTTAAGATTCACTGGTCACAAAACCGGTTTTTTAATGGACTTTTACTGGAAATAAATTGGAATTGGTATAAATAATTTAGGCCAAAGACCAAGCGATGGAATCTATGGGGACATTCTCCCTAAAAATAATATTAAAACAATTACAAGGAGAGGGTGGAAAGTAAGATAGAAAAGAATACAAAAGGAGGTATAGTAAAAACAATAAAAGAGGTTGCAGCTAGCGGCCGAAGGAACGCAGGAAAGAACCTCAAGTAACGCCTACAGTGCACCGTGTGAGGTGCACTGACGGCGCTACTCCTTAATAATTGATAACATGGCCAGATGTCTTAGCACACCTGTGCGGCAATAAATATCCAGAAGAAACTTTTTCTCACATTTCTTGTAGTTGCAATAAATAAAAATGGATATTACTGCATTCCTATAACAGAAAGAAGTAATAGAATCAGTTTCTCTTCTTTCCACAGTGGATCACATCTGGAATTTATAAAGGAATTTATATATAGGGGCTATTACTATTACTCATAATAAAAAAATATCTGAATGGAAGGGTCCAAAAAAGCAATGAACTACTAATTAAACTTGAAAAAAACTGGGTTTGATGAACATTATGCTTTGTTGTAAATGCGGAGCGATAATGCTATAACACCAAAAAATACAAATAAACAGAAATGAATCAATAACATATAAATACATAATGCATAGACAATAGTTGATGAATATCAGAAGAAACAAGTCAGACTGAAATCGGTCGACCACGCTAAAGGGAGGAGTTGTGATGACAAGGTGAGACTTGAGTGCCCAGAAAGCAATGGAAGACAAAAAGACTAACCCAAGTCTGACTGGAATCTCTTCGGCTATGTTGCGAGTTATGATGACAAGGTAAGTCTGACAGGTACACTAGCGGACAGACAGACAGTCGATCACCCTTTATGCACATCTGGACATACTGGTAATGGACTGCCGTTACATAACTTTGACACTAATACCTCCTACTATGCTAGAGGAGTACTGATAATAAGGCAAAAGTGACAAACAGACGGATGGTCTGTCACGCAGATCTTTGCATGTTATACTCATTTTGTACAGAGTCTGATCGAAATCCCTTCAACCGTGCATGGGTTGTGATCACATGGTAAGCGTGACAAAAACTATGACGGACAGCAGGAGGACATTAGTTATGCATACGAAAAAAATGAAGAGACATCTGGAATTCATCTTCCTTTCTATGACTTCGTATGTAATGGTCTAATAAGACAAAACTGCATGGATCTTGAAATTAAAAACAAACTTTTTCTGCTACTTAACTGACATTTTACCTATACTCTTTTATTTCAAATCTGATCGGTTTTCTGGGCAAGCAGGAAACCTGCCTCATTACTCGGTTAAACTCGCCTCCTCCTCTGGGTTGGAAAGGTATGTAGCAGAAAATTTAGAACTAATAACAGTCATAGTTTTCAGTTTACTAAAGAGTATATGTATAGGTCTAAACAATCTATACACATCACTTCTCAATGAATTGGCCAATGTCTTACCCTAAAATGTGAAGTGTCTTAAGATACAGGGTCTATAAGGTTCATAATAAGAAGTCTTTAATTACCTAAATATGGGTTGCATAGGCAATGAGTGCACCACCAATCATGAAATTATTTGGTACTTTGAGACCTCTTTAATATAACTTTTATATGTAATATATATAGGTGTGTGTGTGTGTGTGTGTGTGTGTGTGTGTTTCATGAGACTATCAGAATAGAATTGGTGAATGATAGTGCGAGCGTGTTTGTATAAATGTCTCCTGCAATTACGGCAAAGTTATTTATTTCGGTGCCTTGTTAGATAAATTGATAAATGACAGATGGATGGCTGTTATGAAGAAATTAATCATACATCAATTAATGAGATTGAAGAATGATCAGCCCTGCATACATATGGCATTTGGTTGGTTCTCAAAAACATACAATGAAAAAAAAGCTTTCCTGAAATCAGCGTTCTTTCGCAAACATGAAAATTTGGAAGGCAGTCCTGTGAATTTACCATTTCCCACCAAACCCTTAATAAGACGCATCGGATTCCTTACTGGGCTCGAGAGAGAGAAAAAAAATAAAAAATGGGGATGAAAAAAGTGCAAGTGTGAAATTGAATCTGAGAAAAACATCCTCCGCTTCCTGTTTTGCCCAATGGATCCCTTACCACTCTTTCTTTCCCTCTGGGTTTCGAGGAATGAAAGCCCTTCTGCTTGTCAAGGATACGTTGATAATAGCAGCCGAAAATATCATTAAAACTCTCAGGACCTTCCTTTTCTCAGCCGCAAGACATAGATGGATCACGGATGTTTATGTGTCTATGATTTATTCACGATTTCTTTTTAAAAACGTTCCATGCTTACTCGTACTAGACTAGTTTTCGGACATCACTATGATTTACTACCGTTTGCACTTTTCATATAGTTTCTTGCAAGATTAAGCGTTAGCGTGCTTAGCTGTTGTCATTTTACCTCATCACTATAATAGAGGGGTCTGGCAAAAACATAAAAAAAGACATACCGTGCCAATGAAAAGCCAAAAGCAGTAATTATATTTAACGTACTGAATTGTCTTTATCTGCTGATTAAGCAACAATGAAACTGTAGCTACTTGCAGAACCAGAAACAAACAAAACATAGACCCATCCAAGCTTTCATCACGTAAAAATATAAAAATCACATCTTCTAAGTACTTGAGAAGCAATATCAGGCTAAGAATTACTAGGTACTAGGACACATATGCACACATACACAAATTGTTGACCCCCCGGGTGTTGCATACCAGGCTTTTCGCTTTATTTATTAGTTTTCTTATTTTTGAGGGGAGGTGATCGTTACAAAAAGTTGATGACACTGTTACTTATACATCATGCGCTTGTACAGAGCAGATGTAAGAGGAAACTGATATCTAATGCTGAAAAGAGTGGTTGGAGGTATTTCTGTTCATCACTTTGTTGAAACAAAAGTTAACATAAGTTCATGATGGAGAAAAGATTGGAAAATTTAAATGTAAATGCAATAAAGTTAGTTTGACAAAAAAAAGACTAAAGTTAGTTTGAAAAAAAAAAGTTAACAGAGCTTATAAAGCGGTGGAAGGAGGAGGAGGGGTGGCTATATATTTCAAAATGAAATTGTAATGTCACATTAATTAGGAAAGGGGAACAAAACCAGTTAGTGGTGGATATGGAAGTGAGAAGTTTAGTGAGAGAAAAAAACATTTTCAGGTTCATGACAGAATAGAAGATCACTACAGGTACACAGGAGGATGGATAAAGTACCCAAGAAGAAAGTGACAGATAAAGGCAAATTGGCAAGTAAAACAAATGAAAGGGAGAAGTTTACAGCGAAGTGCGAACGAGAAGTTGTCCCACAGGGAAGTAAATTCAAGGTTGACCAATAAATGGGTCTGAATATAAGATGCAGTAGCAAGATGAAAAGAAGCTTTCTGAATTGATTGCAGTCCAGGTCAATGGAGTGAATATTTTCAACCAATTATAGAATGTACAAGAGAGAAGGCAGGCACAGCTGCATGAAATAAAAGTGGAAAGGATTAGTTTGTAGTAAGTCTGATTTACAGAAGTAGTAAAAAGGTTAATGCACTTCAAAGGATGGATCAGGGTGTTTTGAGGTGGCTTAGACATCTGTAAGGTGAAAGAGGTATTATCCAGGAAGTAAGAGAGTAAGAGGTCAGTGGTACTCTGTGGGCTGGGACTTCGAAGTTTTGCTGTTAAGCTACATGTGACTAAGAAGTGTCTGATGTTTTGGGGGGATTTCTACACAGTAGGTTTATCGATTTATTCAGTAATAAGTTTTTACAGTTTGAATTTGACAGTGATCATAGTATTTATTTCTTCTGGAACCACCTCTATTACGTAAAACAACTATTTTCAAAAAGTATGTACATATATATGTGTGAGATAGGATATAACATACTTTACAAAAGCATATACATGTACGTATACTCATGTAAATTGGTTTTCCCCCTAGAATACACTAGCCGACATTTCACAAAAGAGGCGAAAACTGATTAACATCGAACCATACAGTATCAGAACTTTTAAAAATCATGTTCCATTACTTACTTTCCTCTTAAGGGAACAAACCATTCAAGACCCACTGCGTTCGACCGAGCGCTTCTGCATAATAGAAGGAAATATGCGATCACCATCACCGAGCACTCATCATAAGATATTCAAGGCCTCTTTGTTCAAGCTGGTGTCTCTCAGGCCGTTTATAATTTTCTGATGTTGTTTCTCCCATTCCATAGACTTCGGTGTCGTTGTTTCTCTCTTAAGAACTGTTTTCGACCTTTCATTTTGCAACACTGAAACAGCTCTCTTTCATTCTTTGGCTTCGGGCCTCTCTATAACCAAATGACACTTACACCTGAAGTGTCAGTTTTGCTGCAAGATTTATCATCACTTTTGCTTATTCATTTTCCTTAAGTGCGCAGCTTGTCTCTTTCGCTGGGGCTTGGAACCTGCATGCCAGAGTTTCTTTACTTCCTCTTCCACTACCCTCTAAAGATGTCCGATTTGACATCGCCGATTCTCGAAATCCGGAGCAAAGATGATTTTGGGTTCTGTAGTTATCGGCTCCGAAGTGTTTTGGCCTGATGTAATATGCATCGACTGAGAAGGAGGAAAGACACCAAGGCAAATATCGCTCCTTGTAAAAGATCCAGGATTGGGGGAGAAAAAAAGGTTTGCTCTATAGGAGGTGCCATGAGGGAATCTAATCGGATTGGAAACTGGGCTTTTAATGCATCTTACTTGATTCTCTGTCTATTTTTAATAGTGCGTCTCTCTCTCTCTCTCTCTCTCTCTCTCTCTCTCTCTCTATGGATCCTGACTGGTTTTCAATACTAGTTCTCTCTCTC
Source organism: Macrobrachium nipponense (assembly GCF_015104395.2). Classification (NCBI taxonomy): domain Eukaryota; kingdom Metazoa; phylum Arthropoda; class Malacostraca; order Decapoda; family Palaemonidae; genus Macrobrachium; species Macrobrachium nipponense. Next base: position 61,058,893 of record NC_087203.1, on the reverse strand, counting down.
AATCTCGCTTTGACGCTTGTATTGACATGCTTTGTTCCCACCTAGTTTCTTACCATTTGCTTAATTTATTTTTTGTTTTTGCTCAATAGATATTTCATGCCTTTCTGGTCCCTTCCATAGCGTGGGTTTACAGATAAACAATAAATAACACCGACAATTTTTATCTCTCCCATTCCTTCGAATGTGATGATGATGACGATGATGATGATGATAATAATGATAAGAAAGAACACTTGAAATTAACATGACTGGCCTGAAAGGTCGGCCTTCAAACTAAAATTTATTATTACGTATGGAAAACATAAATGTTTTTTGTTTCCTCTCTGAAAAAAAAAAAGTCTCTTGCAGCGTTTACACCATCGTTGTCGAGGACTGTATTTTACATATCAAATCAACCAGCTTCTTCAAGCTATAAAGAAACATTCCGCTCACAGTCGCCGGCCGTTTATCTCGTTTTACAAACACGGTTTATGTTTCTATAAATAATGCACCAAATTACCATATACCCATTAGATATACTTCGTGGAATGACTCCAGATAAAATTATTTTATTAGGCCACGTAACTTCTGACATTTTATTTATAGGTCAACATCTAACCGAAAAACATAATTCAATAATAATAGCAATTTTTTTTTTTTTTTTTTTTTTTTTTTTTTTTTTTTGAGAATGTGCCGTTAGAAAACTTTTTACTTTTAAACCAATTCGGAATCTTCAAACAAATGCAAACACATAGAAAATTTAATCATGTTCTTGCGAATCACTGATAACTAACATGCCATTATCAGCTTTTCTTCGATCATCCAAGGGAACACCCTGTTATCACCCTGCTACTTACTTGTAGAGACAAAGAAAAATCAAAATTAACTTATAATTTGCGCAGGCAACAGGGTGACAAAGTAGCTAACGTCTTGTAGGTAAATCTAACCTTAAACTTTGTTTCTACCATAAATATGTCTAGTAGTGTAAGGGGAATGCCATAAACTATCCATCATTAGTTAATATCCATTAACTGGATGCTACATGCATACCTGCACGCCCACACACACAAGAGACAAACACACTCTTTTTACTGCATACTATTTTTCATAATGAGTAAAAATCATGCAATTCAATGTCTTTTCAAAAGTTTTGCACGACCTGACTGCAACAGTTACAAGCAAATCAGTCTCTTTTTATTTCTTGCAAATCAGGGAAAAGTTAATTTTGAAGCCTTTGTATAAGTTCATTTATTCCAGACAAAAATACTTCCTTACAGCCAGCAAAATGTTAGACGTAACTGCTTAAATGCAAGAACCCCTTGACTGCAGTTATGAATATGTGCCTGAACTAACTGATTCAAGTCTTGTCCCACCATGGCTAACCATAGAGCTTGTTTCTATCATACAGTTCGCAAGTTACCTTAAGCCCCGCCCACACGGTACAGCTTTGCTCAACGAACTATGTTCGATGTGACGTCAGAAGCGGGGAAAGTCAGACCTTTTCCGCTGTATCTGCGCTTCTTCTGACGTCACATCGAGCAAAGTTCGTCAGCGTGTGGATGGGCCTTAGAGAGCTATATAATTAGTTTCAATCCCAACGACCGACAAACAGGCTGAAGAAGGTGTTCTTGGATAACCCATATCTAACTTTACTGGACGTTTTACTGTTAAACTAGTCTTCACTAAAGACATGGTTGTTGGGAATCTATACAACAGGGGCACAATCCGCAGTGATACCACACTAGTCACAGTTATTCACCCCCTCAAATGGAGTTGCTGATAACCTAAACAGAGATATATGACGATGTACTTCAGCAAAGCTAGGATTATCTTAATCAGCTGATCTTGTCCGTGCTCCCACTTCAACATTCTCTTTTCATATGAAACATTGCACTTCATGCTTCTGAGCATGTGACGAAACCCACTGCAGTCTTAGCTCAGATTTCTTTTCCAAAGCATTAGTAATAAATATTGACGAATACTACACTGAAGCTGGTTGAGTAACATGGTTTATGATACATACAAAGATGGGGGTTTCAATACCTACGCATCAGAGCTTAAGTCCTACAAAAAGTAATGCAAAACAGAAACAAATGTCTATTGTGTGTATATGTAAGCCTGTATATATGTATATGTGTGTGTATATATATATATATATATATATATATCTATATATTATATAGGATATATATATTATATATATGAATATATATATATATATATATAATATATTATATATAATAATATATCTATATATATTATATATATATATATATATTATATATATATAGTAGTAATATAAAGAGGGGAATTATGATGTTTCTTAGAATGTAGAGAATCAGCAATTTAGCTTCCCCTAGTGTAGGTTTTTAGAGATGATGTGTGATAGATATTACGTTGTGCTGCCAGAGACGTGCAGTTATTATTATATTTTGTGTTTGATGAGCCGGCCAATGTGTTTTTTTTTTATATATGTGAGCTGTTTTATGTGAACTGTGGCTAGGCAGGGGGCTAGCCATGGATGGTAGCCAAGCTATCTGTAATATAAAGAGGGGGATTATGATGTTTCTTAGAATGTAGAGAATCAGTAATTTAGCTTCCCATGGAGACTGAGTGTCCGAGCGATGGCTTAGGAATGCTGATGTGTCTTGTTGGAAGGTGTGACATTAAAATCCTTACCTAAGCAGGTCAACGATCATCTGTAGTTATGGGCGTTCATCAAAGGTGACTTTGAAACCAGTTTAGAGTGGTTTCAGGGCGTGGACGAAGGGTGTAAATTCGGGTGTATGTGTGCGCCTCTTTCGTTCATAATGGCATGTAATTAGCCAGAACGATAGAGAGACTTACGGAGAGTCAGGCAGAGCCAGGTGGCTCTGCCAACGTATTTTTATTTGGTGCTTGGAGATTCTAGGCTGAAATGATAAGATTCACTGTGTTTTAGCCAAAGGTGTGGCTTGATTGTATTTTACCATTCTTGTAAAAGATGTCCATTTTATTTAATCTTTTGACTTTGTGTTTACAATTGTGTATGCTCATTAGTGTGTTCTCCTGTTCTTCCTAACAGGCAGATCTGGACAAGGGGGAATGGGTTTTGGAGAGGAACCATATGTGTATTTTGAAGTTGGTGTTGACTGACTGCTAATGTCATGACTAAACTAATGATTAGTTATTGGGGATCAATTAAGCTATTTTGAACTTTGAGAACCTAACTATTTGATCAATGCTTTGCTTTTAAATAAATGTATTTTTGTAGTTCCGACTCTGATTTGATGACCTAATGAAATGGAGGGGAGGTATCGAGAGAGAGAGAGAGAGAGAGAGAGAGAGAGAGAGAGAGAGAGAGGTTGCCAGACGAGAGAGAGAGAGAGAGAGAGGGGGGAGAGAGAGAGAGAGAGAGAGAGGGAGAGAGAGAGAGAGAGAAGGAGGCTATTGCCAGTGTCTGAGAGAGAGAGAGAGAGAGAGAGGAGAAAGTGTTACCAAACTTAGTTTGCCTACCGCTTTTGGCTTAACGCTTACCAATATGAAATACGAGATTCTTATCTTGTATCAGTGGTGGCAGCGGATCGTGAACAGTTGTTACGCCTTTTGTTAGATTAATAACAGCTTAAAAAATGCTGTTTCTGGAGAGACTAATTGTTAAAGTGGGTTAGGATGTCGTTAATAAGCATCGGACATAAGAGTTATGGAGTCGTAGTTGTGGTACTGAGGAAAAGAAATTGTACTAGGGTCATCAAATTCACCCGTCTCGAGGCGTCCGCTGAGATGAGTTACTCAGTCTGGCTTATGAGTGAAAGATCATCGAGTGCTTTCTCGCCGAGTGCGTTTGCGTTGTGCCAACGAGATTCGCGTGTTTGTAATTGCGCAGATTCCGGGTTTTCTTTTATTTTGAAGGGGTAAGTGTTACGGTGTGTTTTTTTTTGAGGCAGTTCAAATTACCATATATTTCCCTCAAAGTAGCAGAAAGTGATAAGTTTTATCTTAGCGCATGTTTAGAAGAGAAGATGCATTCGTCTTTGTTTTAATACATACATGTGTATATGAATGGTTTTCATACATGCAACACTGTGTTTTTGCCTCTTGGAGATAGAGCGCCCGCTCATGCATATGCAGTCAGCGCAATTTGTGCTGAACCGAACGAGGGGTAATGCAAGGGGAGGGTAGTAGTGTCTTTCCTGGGGGAATGCTTGAAGTGGAGGGTGAAGCTCTTTTTTTTAGTGGGGGGTGAATTTCTTCTTTTTTTTCTTCGTGTCGGGGCAGTGGGGGTGAGTCTGGCCTTGAATAAGGAAATTTCAATGCCATCAAATCAGCTGATAAAGAATGAGTGATGTGAGATGTCCGTAGGGTTTCTTTTAGAAAAATTTTTTTTCTTTCCCTTGAGCAAAGAGAAAATGAAATAATATGCATATGAAGTGGCGCAAGTTTCCTTATGCTTTGGAGAATGCTTTTACGCAATATTAGAGGGCATAATTATTTCTGGGGATTCAGAGATTACTTTTTTCAATGGAGATTTGTTTGGGAAATGGAGATTATTTTAAAGTGGCGGTGATTGGTGGTGATTGGTGTGTTACTGGTGTTGTCAGGTGGTGTTGCCATTGGTGGTGAATGGGTGCCTCGTGTTGCTAAATGATGATGATACCCGGGAGTGGTAATGGGGTTGTATATGCCTGGTGTTGAGTGGTAATGATATTGTAGTTATGGGGAAATGGCATTATTATAATGGTGTTAATTGGTGTTGGTTAGTATCATGGGGAATGGCAATATTAATGCCCTTACTGGAGATATTTTACATGACTTATTTTACTGGGGAGGTACTTAAGTAGAATTATCATTACTTGAGATATTTATGGGGATTCTGTCAGAGTTCATGGTGTTAGTAATTTTTGGAGAATGTGTCAGTGGTTCATGGGTGATGAATTTTGCTGAACTTTTGGTGATACTAGCGATTACTGATAGTTGATAATTCTGATACTTACTACTGGTGAATGGGCGAGTACTAATATTGGTGATACTACTGATACTAACTAGTGCTAATATTGGGCGAGTACTGATATTTACTGATATCTGGTGATACTTCTGATACTGGTATTAATTTTTTTGATACTAACATGGGTGTTGTAATGATACTAAGGGTGGTGATAATTTTTTTTTTAATATGGGAGGAACTAACGACAAATTTTTTGCTTTTCTTTTTTTATGAGTTCAGCAGATAATTGCTTGAAGTCTATGTGAGTCACAAATGTTACAGGTGTCACGGGAATAGTTATCAGTGCCATTACTTTTTTCTTTTCCTTTTTTAGTCATTAGCCATCGCTGACGTAAGTTTTTTTACCATGGGCAAGTTTGAATGTATTTTTTTTTTCTACGGACAGTTGGTGTAGATTTTTAATATCTCAGTTCAGGACTTGGAGTCATTGTTCGGGAATGCGTTTATAATTTCTGCTGTTTGATGCTGCAGAGAGATTTATGGGAGAACTTTTGCAATTTCTGCATGCATACATTATGGCACTACATCTTTTTTTTTCTGGATATTTGTGTTCCAGATATTGTTGCAATTTTGCCAGAGTTAGGAAACTTGGTTAAGTTTCTAGTGGCCTATGCCGTAGTGCATATGGAGAAGTCATTGCTTAGACACTTTGAATTTGGAGTTCTGTTATAATGAGTTGTGGCACATTGGTGATTTTTTCTGGAATTTCCCAGGCAATTTTATTTGCCGAGGTCTTTGCCCTTTCTTAGCAGTTATGCTAAACAGAGAGTTTATAGTTTTTGACTATAACATTGAGTTATTTTCCTGGAGAATTGGAGATATAATTTGAGATATGATATATTGGAGATATAATATTTTGGCCATTTGATATTTTTTATTTTTTGGAGATATTCCACAGCTTAGGACTATGGTGGTGAGAGCTATGTTTAGTTCAATTATTTTGCAGCCATTTTTGTTGCAAATGGAGACACCTTTATGAGGAGATATGGGGCAATATTTTTTTAGTGTATCAGCTAGATGATTTGAGTGCATTTTTTTGGAGATGGAGTTTCATTTTTGGTTATCGTGCTTGGAGTGTAATAATCTTTTTTTGAGACTTGTTTTATTCCACATGTGATTATTGGTAAGATAGAGGGAATATGGTGTTGTGGGGTTATTAATTAAATGGAGGAAATATTTTTATCACCGGAGTGGTGTTATTATTAATATGGTGATATATGTGTATATATGTGGGTGGAATTAATTTTTTGGGGTGACTATTTTTTTCTTGTGGTTATGATTTTTGGAGTTGAATTTCTGGAGTTTTACGAGCCAAGAGAGGGGTTCTGTGGTTCTTTTTAGTTTTATGACTAATTGGAGGTGAGTGGCATTAAGGCGTTGCAGTCTTACGAGTTCCTATGGAGATGTTGTGATTTTTTATATTCACCAGTGGGTTATTTTTGACGGCATATAATTGCTGAATTACTGAATTGTGAGTTTACCGTAGTTTTTATCCCGAATAGGTGATAATTTTTTTTATATAATTGGGCAGTATCATGGGAGAGTTATGTCTTTGAAGACAATATTTGAGCACCTTAGTCATATCCTGGAGATAATTTTGTGTAATGTGCTTATGTGGTGTCAGTATAGTCCTTTTTTTTTAATAATCATGGGTTTCCAAAGTTGGAGTCTGACTAGACAAGTCTATTCTGCTGTTCGAGCACCTGATGTGTTCGCAGGTGGATTTTTTTGCT
>NC_087203.1:61022197-61047197 GCF_015104395.2 Macrobrachium nipponense | reverse complement strand
TCCATTACTTCAAATCTTTTTGAGAGGCTATGTCCTTCTTCAAGTCATTTTAGAAAGGCAATTTCCATTCCTTCAAATCTTTTTGAGAGGCTATTTTGTCCTTCCTTCGGTCATTTTAGAAAGGCCAATTCCATTCCTTCAATTCTTTTGAGAGGTTATGTCCTTCCTTCGGTCATTTTAGAAAGGCAGTTCCATTCCTTCAAATCTTTTTGAGAGGCTATGTCCTTCCTTCGGTCATTTTAGAAAGGCAATTCCATTCCTTCAAATCTTTTTGAGAGGCTATGTCCTTCCTTCGGTCATTTTAGAAAGGCAATTCCATTCCTTCAAATCTTTTTTGAGAGGCTATGTCCTTCCTTCAGTCATTTTAGAAAGGAAATTCCATTCCTTCAAATATCTTTGAGAGGGCTTATGTCCTTCCTTCAGTCCTTTTAGAAGGGCAATTCCATTCCGTTCAAATCTTTTTGAAAGGCTATGTCCTTCCTTCAGTCATTTTAGAAAGGCAATTCCTATCCTTCAAATCTTTTGAGAGCTATGTCCTTCCTTCAGTCATTTTAGAAAGGCAGTTCCTATCCTTCAAATCTTTTTGAGAGGCTGTCCTTCCTTCGGTCATTTTAGAAAGGCAATTCCATTCCTTCAATTCTTTTTGAGAGGCATGTCCTTCATTCAGTCATTTTAGAAAGGCAGTTCCTATCCTTCAATCTTTTTTGAGAAGCTATGTCCCTTCCTTCCCGTCATTTTAGAAAGGCAGTTCCTCCTTCAAATCTTTTTGAGGCGGCTATGTCCTTCCTTCATCATTTTTAAAGCAGTTTCCATTCCCTTCAAATCTTTTTGAGGGCTAATTTCCTTCCTTCGTTATTTTAGAAAGTTCCATTCCTTAAATCTTTTTGAGCGGCTATGTCCTTTCCTTCAGTTCATTTAGAAAGGCAGTTCCATTCCTTCAAATCTTTTTGAGAGGCGATGTCCTTTCCTTCAGTTATTTTAGAAAGGCCATGCTATTCCTTCAATTCTTTTGCAGAGGCTATGTCCTTCCTTCGGTCATTTTAGAAAAGGCCAGTTCTATCCTTCAAATCTTTTGAGAGGCTATGTCCTTCCTTGGTCATTTTGAGAGGCCATTCTATTCCTTCAATCTTTTTTGAGAAAGGTGCTATGTCCTTCTTCGGTCATTTAGAAAGGCAGTTTCATTCCTTCAAATCTTTTTGAGAGGCTATGTCCTCCTTCAGTCATTTTAGAAGGGCAATTCCATTCCTCAAATCTTTTGAGAGCTATGTCCTTCCTTCGTCATTTTAGAAGGGCAATTCCTTTCCTGCAAATCTTTTTGAGAGGCTATGTCCTTCCTTCAGCATTTTAGAAAGGACATCCATTCCTTCAAATCTCTTTGAGGAGGCTAGGTCCTTCTTAGTCCTTTTAGAAAGGCAATTCATTCTTCAAATCTTTTGAGAGGCTACGTCCTTCTTCGGTCATTTTAGAAAAGGCAAATCCTATCCTTCAAATCTTTTTGAGAGGGCTATGTCCTTCCTTCGGTCATTTTAGAAAGGCAATTCCATCTTCAATTCTTTGTGGAGGCTATGTCCTAATCAGTCATTTTAGAAAGGCAGTTCCTCTCCTTCAAATCTTTTTGAGAAAAACAGCTTTATGTCCTTCTTCAGTCATTTTAGAAAGGTCCAGTTCCTACTTCAAATTCGTTTTGAGAGGCTATTGTCCTTCCTTTCAGTCATTTTAGAAAGGCATCCATTCCTTTCAATCTTTTTGAGAGGCTATGTTCCTTCCTCAGTCATTTTAGAAAGGGCAATTCCATTCCTTTCAATCTTTCTTGAGAGGCTATGTCATTCATTGGTCATTTAGAAGGCAATTCCTTTCCTTCAAATCTTTTTGAGAGGCTATGTCCTTCCTTCAAAGTCATTTTAGAAAGGGAAAAAATTCCATTCCTTCAAATATCTTTGAGTAGGCTAAGTCCTTCCATTCAGTCCTTTTGAGAAGGGCAATTCCATCCTTCAAATTCCTTTTTAAATGGCTAAATGCCCTTTTATTCAGTTCATTTAGAAAGGCAAATTCCTCGCCTTCAAATCTTTTTTGAGAGGCTATGTCCTTCCCCTTCCAGTCATTTTTAGAAAGGCCAAAGTTCCTATTTTTTTACTTCAAATCTTTTTGAAAGGAGGCTAATTGTCCTTCCTTCGGTCAATTTTTAGAAAGGCCAATTCCATTCCAAATCAATTTTTCTGTTTGAAGAGGCTATGTCCTTCCTTCAGTCATTTTTAGAAAGGCAGTTCCTATCCTTCAAATCTTTTTGATAATTGGCCCTATGTCCTTCCTTCGCGTCATTTTAGAAAAGGCAAAGTTCCATTCATTCAAAGTTCTTTTTAGAGCGGCTGATGGTCCTTCCTTCAAGTCAATTTTAGAAAGGCAGAAGTTCCTATTCCTTCAAATCTTTTTGAGAAGGCTATGTACCATTTCCTTCAGTCATTTTAGAAAGGCCAGTTCCTATGCCTTCAAATTCTTTTTTTGAGGCGGCCTATGGGCCTTCCTTCGGTCATTTTTAGAAAGCAGGTTCCTATTTTCCTTCAATCTTTTGAAAGGAGGGCTATGTTCCTTCTTTTTGGTCATTTTAGAAAGGCCATTCTAATTCCTTTTTTCAATTCTTTTTGAGAGGACTATGTCCTTCCTCAGTCATTTTAGAAAGGACATTGTCCACTTTTAGAAAGGAAAACCATTCTTCAAATCTTTTTGAGAGGCTAGTCTTCCTTCAGTCGTTAGAAAGGGCAAATCATTCCTTCAAATCTTTTTGAGAGGCTATGTTCCTTCCTTCGTATTTTAGAAAGGAATTCCATTCCTTCAAATGAGAGGCTATAGCTCATTCCATTCATTTTAGAGGCATCCATAGGAAAGCTTCAATTCTTCAAATCTTTTCTTTTTTTTTGAGAGGCTATTGTCCTTCCTTCCAGTCATTAGAAAGGCAAGTTCTATCCTTCAAATCTTTTTGAGAAGGCTATGTCCTTCCTTCAGTCATTTTAGAAAGGCATTCCATTCCTTCAAATTCTTTTTGTGGTGCCTTTTTGAGAGGCATAGTCTTCCTTCAGTCATTGTATTTTAGAAAGGCAATTCCATTCCTTCAAATCTTTTTGAGAGGCTATGTCCTTTCCTTCAGTCTAGAAAGGAGGCTATTGTCCATTCCTTCCAAATTCCTTGAGAGGATATTTTAGGTCCATTCCACAAAATTTTTTGTCCATTTTAGAAAGGCAATTCCATTCCTTCAATTCTTTTTGAGAGGCTATGTCCTTCCTTCAGTCATTTTTAGAAAGGCAATTCCATTCCTTCAAATTATTTTTGAGAGGCTAGTCCTTCATTGTCATTTTAGGAAAGCAATTCCTTAATTCCTTTTTCAAATGCCTTTTTGAGAGCTATGTCCTTGTTGCGGTCCATTTCAGAAAGGCAATTCCATTCCTTCAAATCTTTTTGAGAGGCTTGTCCTTCTTCGGTCGCCGTCCATTTCCAGAAAGGCCAATTCCAAATTACTTCAAATTTTCTTTTTGATGGAGAAACTAAAATTGTCCTTCCTTCGGTCATTTTAAAATGGCAATTCCATTCCCTACAAAAAATCTTTTTGAGAGGCTATGTCCTTCCTTCGGTCATTTTAGAAAGGCAATTCCATTCCTTCAATTTTTTTCTTTTTTTTGGGAGAGGCTATGTCCTTCCTTCAGTCATTTTAGAAAGGCAATTCCATCCTTCAATTATTTTTGAGAGGGCTATGTCCTTCATTTGTCATTTTAGAAAGGCAATTCCATTCCTTCAATTCTTTTTGAGAGGCTATGTCCTTCCTTCGTCATTTTAGAAAGGCAATTCCTATCGTTCAAATCTTTTGAGAGGCTATGTCCTTCCTTTCATTCATTTTAGAAAGGCAATTCCATTCCTTCAATTCTTTTTGTTTTGAGCGGCTATGTCCTTCCTTCAGTCATTTTTTAGAAAGGTAATTCCATTCCTTCAAATCTTTTGCAGGCTATGTCCTTCCTTCGGTCCATTTTAGAAAGGCAATTCCATTCCTTCAATTCTTATTGAGATGCTATGTCCTTCCTTCAGTTATTTTAGAAAGGCCATTCTATTCCTTCAATTCTTTTTTGGAGAGGCTATGTCCTTCCTTCGTCATTTTAGAAAAGGCAGTTCCTATCCTCCAAATCTTTTGAGAAGCTATGTCCCCTTCCTTCAGTCATTTTAGAAATGAAAGGCAGTTCCATTCCTTCAAATTTTCTTTTTGAGCGGCTATGTCCTTTCAGGTCATTTTAGAAAAGGCGGTTCCCATTCCTCAAATCTTTTTAGAAGCTATGTTCCATCCTTCAGTATTTTGAGAAAAGGCCTTCTTTCCTTCAATTCTTTTTGAATAGGGCTATGCCTCCTTCGGTCATTTTCGAAAAGGCATTCCTTATTCCTTCAAAATCTTTTTGAGGAGGGCTAGCCCTTCCTTTGGTCATTTTGAAGGCAATTATTTCTTCAATTCTTTTTGAGAGGCTATGTCCTTCCTTCGTCATTTTAGAAAGGCAGTTTCAATTCCTTCCATCTTTTTGGAAGAGGCTGTCCAAATTCTTTTTCCGCATTTTAGAAGTGGCAAAATTCCATTCCTCAAATCTTTTTGGAGAGGCTGTCTTTCCTTTCGGTCATTTTAGAAAGGCAATCTATTATAATTCTTTTTGAGAGGCTAGGTCCTTCCGGCGGTCATTTTAGAAAAGGCCATCTATTCCTTCAATTCTTTTTAGAGGGCTAGTCCTTCCTTCGGTCATTTTAGAAAGGCAATTTCTATTCATTCAATCTTTTTGAGAGGCTATGTCCTTCCTTCGGGTCATTTTAGAAAGGCATTCCATTCCTTCAATCTTTTTGAGAGGATATGTCCTTCCTTCGGTCATTTTAGAAAGGCATTCTATCTTCAATTCTTTTGAGAGGCTATGTCCTTCCCCTTCAGTCATTTTAGGAAAGGAAGTTCTATCCTTCAAATTTTTTGAGAGGTATGCCCTTCCTTTGGTCATTTTAGAACGGCCATTCTATTCTTCAAATTCTTTTTGAGAGGCTATGTCCTTCAATTCAGTCATTTAGAAAGGCAATTCCTTCCTTCAAATCTTTTTTGAGAGGGCTAGTCCTTCTTTTCAGTCATTTTAGAAGGGCAGGTTCCTTTCCTTCAAATCTTTTTTGAAGGCTTATGTTCCTTCTTCAGTCATTTTAGAAAGGAAATTCCCCAAATTTCCTTCAAATCTCTTTGAGAGGCTATGTCCCATTCCTTCAGTCCTTTTAGAAGGGCCATTCCCTTCCTTCAAATCTTTTTGAGACTACGTCCTTTCCTTCGGTCATTTTAGAAAGGCAATTCTATCCTTCAAATTCTTTTTGTTGAGAGCTATGTCCTTCCTTCAGTCATTTAGAAAGGCAGTTCTATCCTTCAAATCTTTTTGAGGAGGCTATGTCCTTCCTTCGTCATTTTAGAAAGGCAATTCTATTCATTCAATCTTTTTGAGAGGCTATGTCCTTTCTTCAGTCATTTTAGAAAGGCAAGTTCCTATCCTTCAAATCTTTTTAAAGAAGCTATGTCCTTCTTTTCAGTCATTTTAGAAAAGGCAAGTTCCTACCTCTTCAAATCTTTTTGAGAGGCTATGTCCTTCCTTTCAGTCATTTTAGGAAAGGTAATTCCATTCCCTCAATTCTTTTGAGAGGCTATGTCCTTCCTTCAGTCATTTTAGAAAGGCAATTCCATTTCCTTCTTCTTTTGAGAGGCTATGTCCTTCTTCAGTCATTTTAGAAAGTGGCAAAGTTTCCTATCCTTCAAATCTTTTTAGAGCTATGTCCTTCCTTCAGTCCATTTTAGAAAGGCATTTTCCTATACCTTCAAATCTTTTTGAGAGGCATGTCCTTCCTTAAGTCATTTTAGAAAGGCAGTTCATTTTATCCTTCAAATCTTTTGAAAGGAGGCTAAAGTTTCCTTCCTTCGGGTCATTTTAGAAAGGCCAATTCTAAATTCATTTTCAATTCTTTTTGAGAGGCTATGTCCTTCCTTCAAGTTCCATTTAAGAAAGCCAATTCCATACTTCAAATCGGTTTTAGAAGCCTTATTTGTCTTCCCTTCAGTCAAATTTTAGGAATTTAGAAAGGGCAAGTTCCATTATCCTTCAAATCTTTTTGAGAGGCTATGTCCTTCCTTCAGTCCATTTAGAAAGGTAATTCCATTCCTTCAATTCTTTTGGAGAGGCTATGTCCTTCTTCCGTCATTTTAAAAAGGAAAGGCCAATTCCCATTCCTTCAATTCTTTTTGAAAGAGGCTATGTCCTTTTTGCCTTCAGTCATTTTAGGAAGGCAGTTCCTATCCTTCAAATCTTTTTAAGCAGCTATGCCTTTACCTTCAGGTCATTTTAAGAAAGAAGTTCCTAATTCCTTCAATTCCTTTTTGTTGATGAGGCTAATTGTTTCCTTCCTTCGTCATTTAGAAATGGTAATTCCATTCCTTCCATCTTTTTTGAAGGTGCCTATTGTCCTTCCTTCGCGTCATTTTAGACAGGCAATTCCATTTTCTTCAATTCTTTTTGAAGGAGTCTAATTGTTCCCTTCTTCAGTTCCATTTAGAAAGGCCAAGTTCCATATCTTCAAATCTTTTTAAGAAGCTTTTATGTCCTTCCTTCAGTCATTTTAGGAAAAGGCAGTTCCTATCCATCAAATCTTTTGAGAGGCTATGTCCTTCCTTCAGTACATTTTAGAAAGGTAATTCCATTTTCCTCAATTCTTTGAAAGGGGCTAATTGTCCTCTTCAGTTCCATTTGAAGGCAATTCCATTTTCCTTCAATTCTTTTTGAGAGGCTCTGTCCTGCTCAGTCATTTTAGAAAGGTAATTCCATTCCTTTCAAATCTTTTAAGGAGGCTATGTCCTCCTTTCGGTCATTTTAGAAAAGGTTAATTCAATTCCTTCAAATCTTTTTGAGAGGGCTATGTCCTTACTTCGGTCATTTTAGAAAGGCAAATTTTACTACTCAAATCTTTTGAGAGGCTTATGTCCTTCCTTCGGGCCATTTTAGAAAGGCAATTCCATTCCTTCAAATCTTTTGAGAGGCTATGTCCTTCCCTTCGCGGTCATTTAAAAGGGCAATTCCATTTTCCTACAAATCTTTTTGAAAGAGGCTAGGTCCTTCCTTCGGGTCATTTTAGAAAGGCAATTCCAAATTCTTTTCAATTCTTTTTGCAGTGGCTATGGTCCTTCCTTCGGTCATTTTAGAAAGGCACTTCCATTCCTTCAATTCTTTTTGAAGCTATGTCCTTCCTTCAATTTTCATTTTAGGAAAGGCAATTCCATTCCTTCAATTCTTTTTGAGAGGCTATGTCCTTCCTTGGTTCATTTTTAGGAAAGGCAAATTCCATTTCCTTCAATTCTTTTTGAAAGGAGGCTAATTGTCCTCCTTCAGTCATTTTAGAAAGGCAGAGCTAGTTCCTATCGTTTCAATCGTTTTGAGAGGCTATGTCCTTCCTTCAGTTCATTTTAGAAATGCAAAAATTCCATTCCTTCAATTCTTTGAGAGGCTATGTCTCCTTCGGTCATTTTAGAAAGGCAATTTCCATTGGTTCAACTCTTTTTTGAGAGGCTATGTCCCTTCCTTCGGTCATTTTAGAAAGGCAATTCCATTCCTTCAATTCTTTTTGAGAGGCTATGTCCTTGCCTTCAGTTATTTTAGAAAGGCCATTCTATTCCTTCAATTCTTTTTGAGAGGCTATGTTCCTTCCTTCGGTCATTTTAGAAAGGCAGTTCCTATACCTTCAAATCTTTTTGAGAAGCTATGTCCTTCCTTCAGTCATTTTAGAAAGGCAGTTCCATTCCTTCAAATCTTTTTGAGCGGCTGTGTCCTTCCTTCAGTCATTTTAGAAAGGCAGTTCCATTCCTTCAAATCTTTTTGAGAGGACTATGTCCCTTCCTTCCAGTTATTTTAGAAAGGCAATTCCATTTCCTTCCAATTCTTTTTGAGAGGCTATGTCCTTCCTTCGGTCATTTTAGAAAGGCAGTCCCTATCCTTCAAATCTTTTTGAGAGGCTATGTCCTTCCTTCAGTCATTTTAGGAAAGGCCATTCTATTCCTTCAATTCTTTTTTGAGAGGCTATGTCCTTCCTTCGGTCATTTTAGAAAGGCAGTTCCATTCCTTCAAATCTTTTTGAGAGGCTATGGTCCTTCTTTCAGTCATTTTAGAAAGGCAAGGAATTCCATTCCTTCAAATCGTTTTGAGAGGCTATGTCCTTCCTTCAGTCATTTTAGAAGTGCAATTCCATTCCTTCAAATCTTTTTGAGAGGCTATGTCCTTCCTTCGGTCATTTTTAGAAAGGCAATTCTATTCATTCAATTCTTTTTGAGAGGCTATGTCCTTCCTTCAGTCATTTTAGAAAGGCAATTCTATTCCTCAATTCTTTTGAGGAGGCTATGTCCTTCCTTCGGTCATTTAGAAAAGGCAATTCTATTCATTCAATTCTTTTTGAGAGGCTATGTCCTTCCTTCAGTCAATTTTAGAAAGGCAGTTCCTATCCTTCAAAACTTTTTCTTTTGAGAGGCTATGTCCTTCCTTCGGTCATTTTAGAAAGGCCATTCCTATTCCTTCAATTCTTTTTGAGAGGCTATGGTCCTTCCTTCAGTCATTTTAGAAAGGAAGTTCCATTCCTTCAAATCTTTTTGGAGAGGCTATGTCCTTCCTTCAGTCATTTTAGAAGTGCAATTCCATTCCTTCAAATCTTTTTGAGAGGCCATGTCCTTCCTTCGGTCATTTTAGAAAGGCAATTCTATTCATTCAATTCTTTTTGAGAGGCTATGTCCTTCCTTCAGTCATTTTAGAAAGGCAATTCTATTCCTTCAATTCTTTTGAGAGGCTATGTCCTTCCTTCGGTCATTTTAGAAGGGCCATTCTATTCATTCAATTCTTTTTGAGAGGCTATGTCCTTCCTTCGGTCATTTTAGAAAGGCAGTTCCATTCCTTCAAATCTTTTTAAAGAGGCTACGTCCTTCCTCCGGTCATTTTAGTGAGGCAATTCTATTCATTCAATTCCTTTTTGAGAGGCTATGTCCTTCCTTCAGTCATTTTAGAAAGGCAATTCTATTCCTTCAATTCTTTTTGAGAGGCTATGTCCTTCCTTCGGTCATTTTAGAAAAGCCATTCTATTCATTCAATTCTTTTTGAGAGGCTATGTCCTTCCTTCGGTCATTTTAGAAAGGCAGTTCCATTCCTTCAAATCTTTTTGAGAGGCTATGTCCTTCCTTCGGTCATTTTAGAAAGGCCATTCTATTCCTTCAATTCTTTTTGAGAGGCTATGTCCTTCCACTTTGGTCATTTTAGAAAGGCCATTCTATTCCTTTAATTTTTTTTTGAGAGGCTATGTCCTTCCTTCAGTATTTTAGAAAGGCATTCCATTCCTTCACATCTTTTTGAGAGGGCCATGTCCTTCCTTCGGGTCAATTTTAGAAAGGCAGTCCATTCCTTCAAATCTTTTTGAGAGGCTAGTCCTTCCTTCAGTTCATTTAGAAAGGCAGTTCCATTAAGCCTTCAAATCTTTTGAGAGGCTAGGTCCTTCCTTCAGTCCTTTTAGAAATTGCCAGTTCCATTTCTTCAAAAATTCTTTTTGGAGAGGCTAGTTCCTTCTTCAGGTTTTCCATTTTAAAGAAAAGCAATTCCATTCATTTACAATTCTTTTTGAAGAGGCTATGTCCTTCCTTTTGGTCATTTTAGAAAGGCATTCCATTCCTTCAATTCGTTTTGAGAAAGGCTTAATGTCCTTCCTTCCCGGTCATTTTAGAAGGCAATTAACATTCCTTCAGTCTTTTTTGAGAGGCAATATGTCCTTCCTTCGGTCATTTTAGAAAGGCATTCATTCTCACTTTTTGAGAGGCTTATTGTCCTTCCTTCGGTCATTTTAGAAACGGCCATTAATTATTCCTTCCAATTTTCTTTTGAGAGCTATGTCCTTCCTTCAGTAATTCTTAGAAGGCAGTTTTCCATTTTCCTTTCAAATCCTTTTTGAGAGGCTAGGTCCTTCCTTCCGGTCATTTTAGAAAGGCAGTTCCATTCCTTCAAATCTTTTTGAGAGGCTATGTCCATTTCCTTCGGTCATTTTAGAAAGGCAGTTCCCATTCCTTCCAAATTTTTTTTGAGAGGCTATGTCATTTCCTTCAATCATTTTAGAAAGGCAATTCTATTCCTTCAGTTCTTTTTTTGAGAGGCCATGTCCTTCCTTCAGTCATTTTAGAATGGCAATTCTATTCCTTCAAATCTTTTTGAGAGGCTATGTCCTTCCTTCAGGCATTTAGAAAGGCAATTCCATTCCTTCAAATCTTTTTGAGAGGCTAGGTCCTTCCTTCGGTCATTTATAAAGGCAATTCTATTCCCTCAGTTCTTTTTGAGAGGCCATGTTCCTTCCTTCAGGCTTTTTAGAAAGGCAATTCCATTCCTTCCAAATCTTTTTTGAGAGGCTATGTCCTTCCTTCAGTCATTTGAGGGCAATTAACTTCTATTCCTTCAAAATCTTTTTGAGAGGCTATGTCCTTCTTTCGGTCATTTTAGAAAGGCAATTTCTATTCATTCAAAACTTTTTTAAGAGGCTATGTCCTTCCTTGCGGTCATTAGAAAGGCCATTCTATTCCTTCAATTCTTTTTGAGAGGCTGATGTCCTTCCTTCAGTCATTTTAGAAGGGCAATTCTATTCCTTCAGTTCTTTTTGAGATGGCTATGTCCTTACTTTCGTCATTTTAGAGCAATTGCAATTCCTCAAATCTTTTTTGAGAGGCTATATCCTTCCTTCGGTTATTTTAGAAAGGTTTCCATTCTATTCCTTCAATTCTTTTTTGAGGAAGGCTATGTCCTTCCTTCAGTCATTTTAGAAAAGGCATTCCATTCCTTCAAATCTTTTTGAGAGGCTATGTCCCTCCTTCAGTTCATTTTAGAAAGGCCATTCTATTCCTTCAATTCATTTTGAGGAGGCTATGTCATTTCCTTCAATCATTTTAGAAGGGCAATTCTATTTTCCTTCAAATCTTTTTGAGAGACTATGTCCCTTCCTTCAGTCATTTTAGAAAGGCAGTTCCTATCCTTCAAATCTTTTGAGAGGCTATGTCCTTCCTGTTCGGTCATTTTTAGAAAGGCAATTCTATTCCCTCTATTCATTCATCAATTCCTTTTGAGAGACTATGTCCTTCCTTCAGTCATTTGAGAAGGGCAATTCCATTCCTTCAAATCTTTTTGAGAGGCTAAGCCCTTCCTTCGGTCATTTTAGAAAGGCCATTCTATATCTTCAATTCTTTTTGAGAGGCTATGTCCTTCCTTCAGTCATTTTAGAAAGCCATTCAATTCCTTCAATTCTTTTTGAGAGGTTATGTCCTTCCTTCAGTCATTTTAGAAAGGCAATTCCATTCCTTAAGTTCTTTTTGAGAGGCTATGTCCTTCCTTCAGTCATTTTAGAAAGGTCATTCTATTCCTTCAATTCTTTTTGAGAGGCTATGTCCTTCCTTCGGTCATTTTAGAAAGGCAGTTCCATTCATTCAAATCTTTTTGAGAGGCTATGTCCTTCCTTCAGTCATTTTAGAAAGGCAATTCCATTCCTTCAAATCTTTTTGAGAGGCTATGTCCTTCCTTCGGTCATTTTAGAAAGGCCATTCTATTCCTTCAATTCTTTTTGAGAGGCTATGTCCTTCCTTCAGTCATTTTAGAAAGGCAATTCCATTCCTTCAAATCTTTTTGAGAGGCTATGTCCTTCCTTCAGTCATTTTAGAAAGGCCATTCTATTGCTTCAAATCTTTTTGAGAGGCTACGTCCTTCCTTCAGTCATTTTAGAAAGGCAATTCTATTGCTTCAAATTTTTTTGAGAGGCTATGTCCTTCCTTTGGTCATTTTAGAAAGGCAATTCCTATCCTTAAGTTCTTTTTGAGAGGCTATGTCATTACCTTCAGTCATTTTAGAAAGGCAATTCCCATTCCTTAAATTCTTTTTGAGAAGGCTATGTCCTTCCTTAAAGTCATTTGAGAAAGGGCAAATTCCATTCATCAAATCTTTTTGAGATGCTATGTCCTTCCTTCGGTCATTTTAGAAGGGCAATTCCATTCCTTCAATTCTTTTTGAGAGGCCTCGGCCTTCCTTCAGTCATTTTAGAAAGGCCCATTTAATCCTTCAAATTCTTTTTGAGATGCTTATTGTCCTTCCTTAGGCATTTTTAGAAAAGGGCCATCTATTTCCTTCAAAATCTTTTTGAGAGGCTATTCCTTCCTTCAGTTCATTTTAGAAGGTAATTCCATTCCTTCAAAATCTTTTTGAGGGCTATGTCCTTCCTTCGGTCATTTTAGAAAGGCCATTTCTTATCCTTCTTTTTAGAAAGGCTAGTCCTTCCCTCAGGTCATTTTAGAAAGGCCATTCAATTCCTTCAATTCTTTATGAGAGGCTATGCCTTCTTCAGTCATTTTAGAAAGGACGTCTATTTTCCTTAATTCTTTTTTTGAGAGGGCTTGTTCCTTCCTTCAGTCAATTTTTAGAAAGGCCAATTATTCCTTCAATCTTTTTGAGAGGCTATGTCCTTCCTTCAGTATTTTAGAAAGGCAATTCCATTCCTTCAATTCTTTTTGAGAGGGCTGTCCTTCCTTAAGTCTTTTAGAAGGGGCAATTCATTCATTTTTCAAATCTTTTTGAGAGGCTAGTCCTTCCTTCGTCATTTTAGAAGGGCAATTCCATTCCTTCCAAATTCTTTTTGAGAGGGCCTAGTCCTTCCTTCAGTCCTTTTAGAAAGGCCATTCTAATCCTTCAAATCATTTATTTGCGATTTTTGCTTATCCTTTTTTCAAATTCCTTCAGTCCATTTTAGAAAGGCAATCTATTCCTTCAATCTTTTTGAGAGGCTGTGTTCTCCCTTTTCAGTCATTTTAGAAAGGCCATTCCATTCTTCAAATTTTCTTTGAGAGGCAATGTCCTTCCTTCAGTCATTTTAGGAAAGGGCCATTCTATTCCTTCAATTCTTTTTGAGAGGCTATGTCCTTCCTTCAGTCATTTTAGAAAGGCCAATTCATTCCTTTCAATTTCTTTTTGAGAGGCTAGTCCCTTCCTTCAGTATTTTAGAAAGGCCATTCCTTATTCCTTTTTCAATTCCTTTTGAGAAAGGCTTATTGTCCTTTTCCTTCAGTCATTTTAGAAAGACAATTCCATTCCTTCCAATTCTTTTTGAGAGGCTTTAGGTCCCTTCCTTCATCATTTTAGAAAGGCAATTCCATTCCTTCCAATTCTTTTTGAGAGGCCATGTCCTTTCCTTCAGTTCAATTTTGAAAGAACAATTATTCCTTCAATTCTTTTGAGAGGCTATGTCCTTCCTTCAGTTCTTGTTTAAAGAAAGGCAATTCCCTTTCCTTCATTCTTTTTGAAAGGAATTCCGATGTCCTTTCCCTTCAGTCATTTTAGAAAGACAATTCATTCCTTCAATTCTTTTTGAGAGGGCTATGTCCTTCCTTTCGCCGTTCCATTTTAAGAAAGGCAGTTTCCAATTCCTTTCAAATTTTTTTGAGAGGCTCTGGCCCTTCCTTCAGTCATTTTAGAAAGGCCAAAAATTCCATTCTTCAAATTCTTTTAGAGGCTATGTCCTTCCTTCAGCATTTTAGAAAGGCAATTCCATTCCTTCAATTCTTTTGAGAGGCTAATTGTCCTTTCCTTCAGTCCATTTAGAAAGACAATTCATTTTTCCACAATTCCTTTTTGAGAGGCTATGTCCTTCCTTCAGGTCATTTTAGAAAGGCAATTCCATTCCTTCAATTCTTTTTGAGAGGCTAGCCTTCCTTCAGTCATTTAGGAAAAGGCAATCCATTCCTTCAAAATTCTTTTTGAGAGGCTATGTCCTTCTTCAGGTATTTTAGAAAGGAAGGACATTTTCTATTCCTTCCAATTCTTTTTGAGGAAAGGCATTTTCCTTCCTTCAGTTCATTTTAGGAATTTTAGGCAATTCATTCCTTTCAATTTTTTTCTTTTTTTTTTGAGAGGCTATGTCCTTCCTTTCAGTCATTTTAGAAAGGCAATTCCATTCCTTCAATTCTTTTTGAGAGGCTATGTCCTTCCTTCGGTCATTTTAGAAAGGCAATTCCATTCCTTCAATTCATTTTGAGAGGCTAAGTCATTTCCTTCAATCATTTTAGAAAGGCAATTCCATTCCTTCAGTTCTTTTTGAGAGGCTATGTCCTTCCTTCAGTCATTTTAGAAAGGCAATTCCATTCCTTAATTCTTATGAGAGGCTAATGTCCTTTCCGAGAAAAGGCAATTGGTTCCTCCTTCAGTCCTTCCATTTTAGAAAGGCAATTCCATTCCTTCAATTCTTTTTGAGAGGCTATGTCCTTCCTTCAGTCATTAGAAAGGCAATTCCATTCCTTTAATTCTTTTTGAAGCTATGTCCTTCTTCGGTCATTTTAGAAAGGCAATTCTATTGCTTCAAATTTTTTTGAGAGGCTATGTCCTTCCTTTGGTCATTTTAGAAAGGAAATTCCATTCCTTCGATTCTTTTTGAGAGGCTATGTCATTTCCTTCAGTAATTTTAGAGAGGCAATTCTATTCCTTCAATTATTTTCGAGAGGTAATGCCATTGCCTCGGTATTATTGTTATTATTATCATTCAGAAGATGAACTTGAATCCATAAGGAAAAAGCCCAGAGGGGCCACTAACGTGAAATTCAAGCTTCCAAAAAATATGTCTCATTAGGAAATATGAGAAAATAAAGGGAAATAAAGAAGGACGACAATTAACTTATAAAAATGAAAAAAATTAATAGATAAAAATGTATGAAAATACAAAGAGAATAGCATTACGGTAGCAATGCATAGCATATTCGCTTGAACTTTTGAAGTTTCAATTGCACGACATCCTCAGGGTGTGACGAATAAACACGTCCAGATCAGTGGGAACAAAGGATCTCTGGAACTAAGAAGTTCGTCAGCGAGGTACAGTTACTGCATATTGGTGCTGCTGTTCAGCAAATCTGGTTGCTCTCGGCAGGAAAGGGAATCAGGAATCAACTGTGAGTGTGAAAGATCTCTATTGAAATACAACTTACAAAAAAGCGACAAACAAGAGACCATCCGTTGAGGGGTCATACCTGCTAATATTAGGAAACAGAAACCTACCAACAAGAACCAATCTATCTAAAAGAGATATATCTCTGGCAGAAGCCGACATCCACACTGGAAAACAGTATTCTAGTAAAGGAAGCACAAATGACCTTTCAAAAATGCATTGATTTTATCAGTTACAAATATATGAGGCTTTATGAACAATACCTAACCTTTGTGCGACTTTTGCTGAAACTTTCATTAGATGTTTCTTAAAAGTAAGATTCGAGTCAAAAGTTACATCTAGAATAGTTAGAGCTTCAGACTCATTTAGCAAAGTCCCATCCACCTGCAGGGGAGGATGGAGCTGAAAATCTGTACGTGATCTGGTAATCAATAGTGTTTTTGCTTTCCGGTAGTTCAGCCTCATACTCCACCGACTACACCAATTCCAATCACTAGTCTGGTCCATGTTCTGATGGAGACTGATGGCAGCTCCATTTCTCATAAGTGGAGACTACTACATCCAAAAATTTTACATCAAACTTGTCTTCCCGGCCAACAACCAAAGCACCATGGAACTCAGGACACTATACGTCTCGTTTCACTAAAGATCCCATCAACAGCAACTCTCCGCTGCCTACACGTAAGGAAACATATCAACCCACTCCTAATTTCTAAAGCTTCTAGAGAAGTACCTTATGATTTACTAAATAGAAAGCAGCACTGAAATCTATTTGAATTACTCTCCAGTCAAAACCCTCATCAAATGCAAATGGCATGTCAATTCTAAAAGAGCATCACACAGACCTAACTTCTTCCTATATGCATGTTGACTATCAGCTAGCAATCCTTTAGATTTCACGTACTTATATAGTGGCTTAAAAATTAACTTTGGAGAGCACAGGGAGAATAGAAATTGGCCTGTAGTTACTGCAGTCTGTAGATATGCCACTCTTTGGAACAGGCACTGTGTTGCTAAGCATCCTCATCCACAAAGATACTACATACGTAGAATCTACTAATCTTTGGAGACAACAGAATAGAAACTTTATCAAAAACTACAGGGAAGAAATCATAAGGATCTTTTCCTACAAATCAATCAAGATTATCCAGAATTTTTTTTAACATTCTTACAGAGAAATGACACGTTCAGTATAACAAGTATCAGGGAGAGGGACACCCTCAGCTGATTGCTTACCTTCAAAAGCTCGACGTAACCAATCTACCATCATCTGTTAGTAGTGGTGGAATGGAAAGCAATTTAATTTGGTCCACCACAGATGAGTCAGTTTAATTCCTTCAAGTTTCCTCTTCAAGGAATTACAGTAATTTATCTCAGCTGTGCGGTAAGTTCTATTCGCATCATAGTGAGACTCAACAAAAAATGGTGTAATCCTCTTTTGAATGATTTCGTCTTCATGTGTTGAATTTTGGTCTGTTTGTCATGGTAAGATCGTCTACATGTATCATACAACCATGGTTGGTCATTTGTCCTGAATTTGATGACCTTTCTAGATACATACCTTATGAAAATAGCCATCGGGGATTTCATTTAACTGCTTCTTGGGATCAGGATCCAGTATAGCATCAGAAACATCAAGTGCCCGACAGGTGTCAATGATGTGATCCCAACTGGCTCCAGATTTCAGTGATTGATTGAAACATATGTCCATCTCAATGACGCAATGATCAGAATTGCCTGTATATTCACAGACCTTGGACTTGACAAGAGCTGGAACACCTGTGAATACGAGGTCTAATCTATTACCAGCAATAACCGTAGGTTCCTCAATTAGCTGCACAAAATTGAAGGATACACGGAACTCAGGAGTAGACTGCCCATGCTGATCTGTAGAATTTGAATTTAGCCACTTGCTGTGCTTTGCATCACAATCTCCATTGATAATAAATGAATCTTTTGAATCCTGAGACTGAGCCATAATAATCTTTTCCAAGAGACAGTCATATATAGAATCGTCGATATTTGGAATGCTGTAAACAGCAAATACGTACACATTGTAGAACTTACTGAAAATTTAAAAACAAAGAACTTCATGCTACTCCAGTCCAAATTTTGCTGATGATATTAAATAAGTCGTCTGTACTTAGTGTATACACCCATACCTTGTACATGTTGCGACGATAAATGAAATCAGGGCCATCAAACCCCGGGATTAAAATCTCAACCTTTGACTTTTGTTATACTTACAAGAGTTTCAAACCTTAAGCCTCGAATATCTGAGTAAAATACTTTGCAATTTCTCTAACTGTAATTCCTTCAGTATTTTTTGAGAGGCAATGGCATTCCTTCAATTGTTTTTGAGAGAGAACATCATTCCATCAATAATTTTTTGAGAACCAATGACTTTCTTTCAGTATTTCTAAAGAGGCAATGACATTCCTTCAATTGTTTTTGAGAGGGAATGCCATTCCTTTGGTACTTTTTAAGAGAAAATGCCAATCCTTCAATTCCTTTTGAAATGTCATTCCTTTTAAATTCTTTTTGAGAGGCAATGCCATTCATTCTGTACTTTTTGAGAGGCAATGCCATTCATTGTGTACTTTTTGAGAGACAATGCCAATCATCCAATACCTTTTGAGAGGCAATGCCAATTATTCAATACTTTTTGAGAGACAATACCAATCATTGAATACTTTTTGAGAGGCATATGCCATTCATTCTGTACTTTTTGAGAGACAATACTAATCATTCAATATCCGCGTCAGTGACTCTAGTAGTTGTAAAGCAAGATAACTCACAATCAATCAATCAATAATCATTCAATACTTCTGAGATACTATGCCATACATTCTGTACTTTTTGAGAGACAAAATTATTCAATACTTTTTGAGAGGCAATGCCATTCGCTCTGCACTTTTTGTGAGGAAATTTCATTCATTTTTCACTTTTTGAGAGACAATACCAATCACAATACTTTTTGAGAGGCAATGCCACTCATTCTGTACTTTCTGAGAGACAAAGCCAATCATTCAGTACCTATTTTATAATCAATTAACACCCCCAATCATAAACTGGCGAAGTCTTTAGTTCCTTTACTGGAGCCTTTGAATGAAAACTATTCCTTAAAACGAGTTCTGCCAAATTCAAGGAGGAGGTTTTGCGCCAGGATTTGGATCTATTCATGGGAAGCCTTGATGTAGCATCCCTCTTCACTTATGTCCCTGTAAAGGAGACTACAGAGACTATTTTAAGCAAGTTATCTCCTGACTCAGATTCTCTCTTTAATGGTTTTAACAAGTCTCTTTTCAGGCAAAATATAAAAAAAAGATATTATTATTTTCCGCATCTTTGTTAATAAATTCTTGGTGACCCCATAACAACTCCTTCCACCTGTCTGTATAACGACCCATTAAAAACACAGGTCGTGTCTAGCACGGCCAATTGTAAAAGTTGCCAGAAAAGAGACTTGTTAAAAAACCCATTATTTATATATATATATATATATATATATATATATATATATTAGTATATATATATATATATCTATATATATATTATATATATATATATATATATATATATATATATATCAACCGAAAGGGAAGCCTCAGACGGGATACATAGTGTAAGTGTTTAAATAGAGACATCTGTTTCATATGGGCGTTTATTTTTATTTCATTTTATTATTGTAATTTTCAGCATGAACTTGGGCTGGTCCCTGAAACGTTTGCTTTGAATAAACGCCCATATGAAAACAGATGTCTCCATTTAAACCCTTACCACTATATATATATATATATATATATATATATATATATATATATATATATATATATATATATATATATATACACACGTATATATATACATGGTAACGTGTAATTTCATAAACCCGTGAGGACTTCATATTTTTTAACATAGACTACCAAGATTCATTAACGGTTACGAATAGATTATTTTTAAGTCCTTTTAAGGATGTTACCAAATTTTATAACCTAGTCTAAAACTATGTAGTGAACACATTTTCTTTTGCTCACACTTTTGACATCTTTGCAATAAACATAATATGCCCAACGTAGTAATTAATTTCAGTAAGAATTTCATTCTCCTTTTAGAAGACTTTATTTTTTATTTCATACTTGTAAGACAAAATTCATATAGATTCGTTGCAGACATTATGGCAAATTTACTTTTCCGTAAAAAATGAGCTACTTGAAACAAACTTTCCGGCACTTGTGGTGTGTTGCAGTCATCATCTTTCATCAACTAAAACTAACAGCACTGGAATGCTAAAAATCTATGAATCTTAGAAAACTTTTTGAGAACTTTTAATACTAATGTATATCATAGAAAGAAAACAATTCTCGCTCTGGTCTCCGAAACTTCAAACACAGTGGAAACAACGCACTAGATTTTTTCTTTATCGTTCCCCCAAAAATTATGATTCGCCAGACTCAAGTCGTGGAGACATGTGGTCTGCCAACAGTGGAAGGAAACATCTGTGATACAATGACTTTCCTAATTCTCATTCATTTATGTGCATTTGTTGTCTTATTGTATCTAAGTGTGCCCGCTTTGCAGTAGCCTCTAAGCTAGAGCTAAATGCAATATTTACTACAAATATAAAGTTTTTTTTTGAGGGGGGTGTGTGAAATGAGAAATTCTCTCCCGTCTATTTTTTCATTTTTTTAATCTCAATCTCCAATGCAATATCGCTAAACAAATACCTGGACTCTACTTGGAAAGAATGCTGAACAGGCTTCCTTTTCTTTTATTTATTTGTTTATTTATTTATTTTTCCTTTGTAAAACAGACATAATTCCTTTTTCCAGGTCCACCGCCTATCTCAAAGTCTAAAAATATCCTGAATCAACGAGAAAGGAAAATCTGGGTTTATTTGTCCCCAAAATATGTCTCCGAAAGATAATGGCTTATTTGGCATTCTCCTCAGGCCCATATGGGCAATCCGGGCAAGAAGGGTAACGGAAGTGGGAGGGAGTCGGCAATATATCAAGAATAGGTATATTAAGTCCTATGTGAATAATAAAGTAATGATGGAAAAAAAAAATGTAAACTGACGTTTGTCGTCTGTCAGGTATTAGTCGAGGAAAAGGTTACAAGTGAATAAAAATAAAGTGTTATAAATAAATTGGAATAACAGTTTGGAAAGTACACGAATTATAAAAAAAAAAAAAAAAATTCATGATATATGATCATTTATTAGCCAAGGAAAAGGTTACGGAGCAAATATGAACAGCGGTAAAATTTGACAGGATGAAAAAAAAAATGCGAAAATGGAATGACAGATCAAAAATTAAACCGATGAACGGCTAAATGTTTTCTTCTTTTCTACATAGATAAAGGAAATATTGAAAGGTAAGAGAAAAAATTTTTTTTGCAATCAATGAAATGAACTGCACAGAATAAAACGAGCATAATCCGAGGTTGGAGGTTCAGCTGAATAGTTGTCTATTTTTCAAGAACTCGCCCTGCAACACTCAGTGGTGCACAAAAGTTTGGATGTCGTTGTTTATGATTCTACTGGCGTTTTGCCAGCACGGGTTCTTGTTCACAGAGCAGCCCGTAATGGTTCGAATCTATAACGTAATGCCAAACAAGAGCGCTCGGAGACCATAAACCTCCAACAAGGCCGAGCAATCCGCAACCATTCCCAAACTGTTTCGTCTCTCAAAAAATAACATTCATATCTCTCCCAAAATGTAATCTTTGGTTGTCAGTCACGAGACTCGTATTTCGTACACTTTTCGTAAAACTTCACCAGTAAAGTTTTGCGCAATCATGCAAATACAAACAATCTAAACGAACCAAAAACATATCCTGGAGTAGCCATACACTTAATTAGCTGAAACAAGAGATATTGGAAAACTTACTTTAGAAGAGATATTGAAAATACTTAGAAGAGATATTGAAAACTACTTAAGATTAAAATTGTACCACGATTTTTAGGAAAAGAACGTTTACTGGCTTAGGGTCGAATTTTTATAGTCTTTGTTCTTTTAACTTTAAAATTAAT
The DNA here is from genome assembly GCF_015104395.2 of Macrobrachium nipponense. Taxonomy (NCBI): domain Eukaryota; kingdom Metazoa; phylum Arthropoda; class Malacostraca; order Decapoda; family Palaemonidae; genus Macrobrachium; species Macrobrachium nipponense. Next base: position 61,026,154 of record NC_087203.1, on the reverse strand, counting down.
TCTGTATTTACTCTTCTCCACAGGGCTCTAACACTATCTCTGATTGGCTACTATTCCAATGTGAGGTCGTTTTACTATGTAAATACTATAAGTACAACTGCTTCCCGTCTGAACTGGTCTTTAAGACACTTCGCGCGCTTCTAGACAAGTACTTCTCCCTCAAGCCTACAGCTTATAATGTTCCTAAATTGAATGTTTATGCTATATTTCCGTGTTTATTTGAGGATGCTTCCAGCAATCATGAATTAACAATCTTAGAATAGTTAATGATAACACGATAAGTCTCCTCGTTAAACAGCCAAACCTCTGCCGGTACACTGTACCTCTTCTTAGTCTTTCATTTTCGTTTTACCTTCAGTCATAACATTGCCACTGAATAGGCTGGTCTAGATCTTATGAGTTTTTATATTTACAGTATGTGTTTTTTTTTAAGTTGCCCTCGAAAATGTAATGAAGCAATTACGAAACGTCGTAATGAATTTATCCTTTTTAGCAACAAGTCTTTGAGTACATCCAGCTGTTGGATAATATATATCTATATATATATATATATATATATATATATATATATATATATATATATATATATATATATATATATATATATGTGTGTGTGTGTGTGTGTGTATGTATGTATGTATGATATATATATATCTATATATATATATATATATATATATAATATTATATATATATATATATATATATATATTTTATAAAAAATATATATATATATATCTATATATATAATATATATATATATATATATATATTATATATATATATATATATATTATATATATATATATATATATATAGTATAAAGTGTATGTGTGTGGGTGGGTGTGTGTGAGTCAGTCTTTCTACGCATGACACTGAACTATTTGTAAAGTATTGACGCTCAAATAACCCATAAATATGGAAATAATTATACTTAGGTAATAACTTACACCCAAGAGGAACTATATATAATAAGTACATCCACCCCGACCGGGATTCGAACCTCTACCTTTTTGGGATGAGACAGGTGACAACCAACTCATCACTCATCCTGAAAACTTTTCTTATCAAAGTTGTATAAGACAAAATCCGGATGTAGCATGAAAAATAAACTGCTATCAAAGAATCCAGCAAGGAAAATACGAACAGTTATGAAAGAAACTACAAGGAAAGGCATTTTCGGACCACTTCATCGGATCGGTGTTAAAAACGGTCTCATTTTGGGTGGTAGTGAAGGTGAAAAAAAAACTGCATGCCAACTGAGAGAAAATGAAATATTTCTAATATTTTCTTTGTGAGAGTAACAGTACCGGTACGAAGACAGAAATAAATTTCCCCAACAAAAACATCTTTGAACTATAGGGAATACCAACATGAAAACAGCCAATAACAGTACAGTGGCACGGCTTCAAATCTTTGAAAACTAACAAAATACTAAAAGTGCCGGCAATTTTTTTTTTTTTTTTTTTTTTGCTGAAGAGAAAGATAAGTACTGGTTTTCCACCTTCCAGTTATTAAGATAATATCTCGTCAGCTTAGGATCATTCGACCCAACATTGTTTGTTCATCTACGTCGTAAATTATTTAGAGAAACTAAGATTTTAGGTCGTGCACACATTCAGGAAGACGCACTAAACACAAGAGAATATTACTAAATTGCACAAAATTTAGACGTAACTGGCAGCCTGTTAAAATTAACATTTTCTCATGTTTTCTCCTTCCAATAACAGATTTTTACCAGCAAATTCATAACTATAAACCTACATTTTGTTATTTAAGGCATGACATTACTTCAATAGAACCAAATTACTAGTTATATGTTTGTGAGAGTACAACGATAGTCTGACATCAAACTAAGTCAATACTTTAAGCAACAGTAAATAATTGTTCGAAGTAAATATATACTTACAGCAGATTCAGTAATACAACATATCTACAAAACTACAAAGACGCATGACGAAAAAAGCGACAACAGTCAACTGCTCATTTTAGGAATAAGAAGACTAAGGCTAAATTTCCCCATTACATTTTGCCCCTGGTTTGGGAAACAAATGGCAAAGATTATAGAAGGCACACGAATGTTTTCTAAAAGTTTGAAGAATCGCTTACAGGTAGATTACAAAGGCTTCAATTTAAGGCTGTTTTGAGTAAGACCTATTGGCGTTCTGCACAGAGCATAGACACGGTTGAGTGAATAACTGACATAAGGTATATGGATAGTCAACAAAGGCTCTGCACTGGGGCCATAAGTGAACAACACTTGTCAAACCTGTAGTGCTCAAGGACAGCCTCGTGTTCCACACCAACAAACCAGAAGCCCTATATCCGGGATTAGCTAGGTATTTGGGAGAAGAGCCAGTGGGACACATACGCATGGAGGTAGGTGCCGTGCTGAGAGAACAAGAACATGCTCATGAGCCTATGTCATAAGTGCAAGCCACTGCAAAGTAAATGGAAGGGGTTAGCGATCAAAATCTGTAAATACCTAAGAAATCAGAGTCTTACCAAGAGTCATATTCCTGTTTTAATTTTTGTATTGTGGTTATATGGTTATTGTTATGTTTTATGATTTTTTTTATCCTTTATTTTGCATAAAATTATATTCCAACCAGGATGCCCCATTTTTTTTATACATTCTCACATGGGATGACGTTTTTGTGCAAGTTGTGCAATTTTTCGTTATTAATTTTTTTGTGGTTGCTGTGAGGAAAACTAATGTTCTGAAACAATGTTTTTTGTTTTTCTTTATTGTTGAAAAAAAGTTCCTCTGTTTGTAATATGCTGGAGTGCCCAAATTTTAAATTATTTTTTTTTTGTCAAAATTGATTGAGAAAATTGGTTACATTGTGGATGCAATGTAATTAAAAATTTGATGCCATACCTTCATGATTGCCAAGGGCAGTGCTAAACTGTCTTACTATTTTTTTTTTTTTTAATAAAGATGGGATTTGGCCTAAATTCTGTTGTATGGAATACTGTGAGGCATGAGTTTCATCCAATTGTAAGATTTAGGCTTATGATGTGCCAGCTGGCCCCACTTTGATTAGTTATACAATTAGTTTTACTTAGTAACCAGATGGTACGAGGCTTGTGGTGGGGTAGTGTAGAGACTTCAGGTTTGTGGGACCAAAGGACTTGCGAAGGGAGTGATAAACTATTCCGAAAGGGGAATAGAAGGGCCTACAATTTTTAGATCATGTGAACAGGTCACGGAGGGGAGCAAAGAGGCACTGTCCATATAAATTTTTGGGTAGGACTCTATAGTAACAACCCCACCGAAGCTGGATGTTTGGTGTCAACACATCAAGAAAGAGACTGGACCCTTAGGTCCAGAGAGAAGGGATTGTCCAGGGCCTTCTTGCAGGGGTGTAATGGCAAGGGTATGTCAAAACAAAGAATTCCACAAAGAAACGCCCTCGGGGGCTGTAGGCTTTGTCCCTCTTCCATTGGTGGATGTTGTCTCGCAGTTGTGGCCTCCCTACTTCCTCCACTCGTAGCCTTTACCGTCGGTGTCACTCTTAAATATTAGTAACTAAATAGATAATGGGCCCCTGTAAAGTTTCTCTAGATTAGAACTCCTGAGTTAATTTAGACCAGAGCATTTGATTTCTGCATGTTCCACTTGTACCCCATGTAGCCCAGCATCAGGTCATATTTTATATTATATATATATAATAGATATATTATATATATAGATATATATATATATATATATATATAATATATATATATATATCTATATAGTATATATATGTATATATATATATATAATATATAGATATATATAGATATATATATATATTATTATAATATGATATATATATATATACTGCTTTATATCCTAGATATATATAACTATATATTATTATATATATATATATATGTTTGTCGTTCCTTTCAAAAGCAACGGATCTGAGTTATGGCAATTTAAGACCAAGAATGAATTAAGGATCCGTA
>NC_087203.1:61004697-61019697 GCF_015104395.2 Macrobrachium nipponense | reverse complement strand
ATTTATGGAGTTACAAACTAGACGGAACTGCGTATTTCAGACATTTTCCGATGCTGAAAAGTCCAGGTATAGAAGGTTCTCTCTCTCTCTCTCTCTCTCTCTCTCTCTCTCTCTCTCTCTCTCTAAATAACATAAAGTTCATACAGACATTAGGGATTTTATATATTTAATTATCGACGTTGTGTGTTTCATCAACAGCAGATCAAAACAAGTCATGAGAGTCTAATAATAAGGCACTCAATTAGTAATAATAATATCAAAAGTGAAAATAGATAAAAAACTAGGAATTTGGTAAGTGGGGGGAGAGGCGTGCAGGAGGTAGACTGGTAATGAATATCATGCTAGAGAGGGAGGGAGAGGAGAGGAGGAGGGGAGAAAGTAGTGGAGGGGCGGGGGGAGGGGGGGGGGGGGGAGGACCGGGAGGGGTGGAGTGGAAGGGGGGGGGGGGAGGATTAGAAGGGAAGGGGGAGAGGGGGGGGGAGAGGGGGGGAGAGAGGGGGAGAGGAGAAGGCGAGATGGAGAGAGGAGAGGAGGGGGAGGAGGCAAGAGTCTGAATATCATTCCTCGTGACTCTTTTAACCTTCCCCACTCCGAGTTGTGGTAATTCGAGTGCACAAAGGAAAAGAAGAGAGAGAGAGAGAGAGAGAGAGAGAGAGAGAGAGAGAGAGAGAGAACTAAAAATGGAGATCACACACACAAAGACACAGACACACTCCCCAGAGTGTCTAGGACCGGTAAATTTGGAAGAAGCAGTAGCAGCAGAAAAAGCAGAAGGCTGTTGCGTGTAGGTGAGGAAAGTTTCTGTGGTTTTTATGATGTACTTTTCTACGAAAAAAAATAGCGAGCTCCTCCAGCCGACGTAGGTTTTCTCTTAAAGGATTTGCGATGCCATAACAGTCTTTATACGAAGAGGAAGAAGAAGTAACAGATGAAGTTGATGGAGAACCTCTTCCATATTGCGGAGAGAAAAAGTCTTTCTTCGAGTATGGAAAGTCTTTTTTTCCCATATGGAAATAAGAAAAAGTAACGAGTAATGTATTCTGATAATTCATTACAATTGATAGTGATACTTATAATATTATTATTAATTAGACTACTGCAAATGAACACTGCAATCAGCAGAGGCATAATAATATTAACCTTATTTTGCAGCCTAAAGGCTTCATTCTATACAAAATCTTCACAAAGGAAGAGGCTCTAAATAATAATAAAATAATGTATATACACGTGATGAAGTTGCGAGGCCAATGCTCCTGTTTTACATAAATAACTACAGAGTGAGAAGAGTTATATGCCAGAAGCTTCCGGTGTTCCATGTATTCACTCATACGCTTGTCATCCATGTCAAAGAAATTGGTGCCGTTAATAATGGTGCTGCTATCACAGTTAATGTTAACAATCTCCTTACACATACCTCCCCGTGTATGACGGCATCTTGACGGATTTTTTTTTTTTTTTATTTAGTTAACTTTTCTAGCAACAAAATCATTTTCTGTATAGCATGAATAAGATATAATCCAGATTTACAAGGACCTTCGTAACCGGTTTCGGTTCGAAGTTTTGCCATTTTATTACAATTTTTCCACTTATTTTATTTCCTAATATTATTGCTGTTGTCCCTGCATCATTCCATTAAATTTTTCTGGAAATGTAAGTAGAAATCTTATTCTGAATTGTTAACAATATATATATTTATTAGTTGACACACTGGATTGAATTTAGCGATTAAAGTGCAATTACCTTCATTTTCATAATTACAGGGGATTTTCAAGCGCCTTCACAACACTTCCAGAGTTATGACAAAACTTCGATTATTTTATTTTTATGAAATAATCCAATACTCGTCAACAAACAAACCGGGCTTTTTATCCTTGAACGTGTTAATTACGTTTTTGTTTGGAAAACTATATGAAGAACTAAATGTGTTTAGACACAGACACAAACATTTCTCTCTCTCTCTCTCTCTCTCCTCTCCTCCTCATCTCTCTCTCGCTTCTCCGCTCTTCTTCTCTCTCTCTCTCTCTTCTCTCTCTCCTCTCTAATATATCTATATATATATATAATATATATTATATTATAATATAAATATCTAAATATATAATAACCATATACATATATCATATGTATGTATGTATACACACATATATCTATATATATGATATAAATGTATGTGTGTTTGAATTCTGAGTTAGTGCTAAGCCAGTCAATTCAAAATCGTAATTCCCCATCGGACAAATACCACAATTTCATAATTATTATGCCAGTAATATATTCCTATACAACAATATTGGCGGACCTCCGCAGCGGGTAAGATAGGAAATTAATTAACTCGGACGGCGTTACAAATCATAATCACTAGAGAGAGAGAGAGAGAGAGAGAGAGAGAGAGAGAGAGAGAGAGAGAGAGATAGGAGGGGGGATGGAAACAATGTATTGTGGGGGAAGAAATTTCAGCAACTCATAATCGCACATAACTTTAAAATCACAAAGCAGAAGAAATAATAGTAAAACCAGGCAACCAGGCTTCGGAGAGAGAGAGAGAGAGAGAGAGATGAGAGGAAGAAGAGAGAGACGGATAAGTAAGTGGCAGAAATTTCTGAATCTAAAAACCGCACGTAACTCTGAAAAACACAAAGCCTATACGTATAATGATAAAACCGAAGTTCATGGAAGAGAGAGAGAGAGAGAGAGAGAGAGAGAGAGAGAAGACCCTTGGGCGAGGGGACCCACAAAGGCAAGAAGAGTGAAAAGGGTAGTCCTGACACCCAGCCCACTCTCCTTCCCTTAACCTCCCCTACGGGATTTGTAGAGGGCATGGCTTACCCACCGGCCAGGGTAGCAACAGTGAGCAGGAGGGCACAGCTAACACGCCCTTCTCTCTTCGACAGCAGCAGAAGCAGCAGGAGAGAGAGAGAGAGAGAGAGAGAGAGAGAGAGAGAGAGAGAGAGGGTTGGTTGGGAAGAGATGGGACAGTGAAAGAGGGCAACAGGACATACCCTGGACAAGACATACCCTGGGCAGGAGGGTTGAGGAAAGTTTAAGGATTCTTACGGTTTCCGACGTGAGTCTTCATGTAATTCGTTGTCTTGCATCATCCTGAGGATATCTGACGAAGTTATTCATTTTCTTCCAAATGATCATCAGACTTTTCAATGTGTCGTCCTTCGGCTTTGAATGACGAATATCAGAAAGAAAGAAGCTGCAAAAACGTCGATAAACTTGAATGGAAAACAAAAGAAAGCAAAACTCAAAACAAACAGGCGCAAGCGTATGAAAAAATAAAACTGACATGGAAGTGATGAATTTTATCTTTTGAAATTGAAAATAACTGTCAAAGTATAAGTAAGGTATTGCAATGAACTCTGAAAAAAAATTGCGAGAAGATTGAAAAGTGGGAGCAAATGAGAATTGCACTCAGCCTGTGAGTTTAGAAGGATACTATTTACAGGAAAAAGAGAAAGCATTATTATAATAATCATTTTCCAAGTAAGTGTTTAGATGTAATATCAAAAGCATTGTGTTTGTGTCTGTGTGTTTGTTTGTGATCATGCATATATCCAAGCATGATACAATATCTGTAAGTAATGAATCATTATTCATACGTGAAATATAACTAATATCTACGTTTATACGGAATAGTCTCGCGTTTAAACTGGAACATTTTCTAGGATTGGCAGAGGAGAGAGAGAGAGAGCAGAGAGACGAGAGAGAGAGAGAGAGAGAGAGAGAGAAGGAGAGGGGGGGGAGGAGAGGAAGAGCCGGGGAGAGAGAGAGAGAGAGAGAGAGAGAGAAACCAAAAACTCAGTCCACCCTTGAAATATCTGCACTTCAATTTTTATCTCAATCGGACGCCAAAACTCGCGCTGTTGCTTTTTCCCCCATTTTTTTCTCGAAGAAATTCCCCTGACGGTTTAGTTAGTTGTGAAGGAAACAACAGGGATATTCCATTACCTACAATCACACTACTTCCTGAGAGTTCAAATTCTGTATTTTTAGGGCCCTCGCCCATCAAAACGTTTCTTGTGTTTTTATCGAATACTTTTTATCTACAAAAAATGCATACAAACCTACCTACTAACACACACACACACACTTATATATATATAATATATATATATATATATATATATATATATATATATTATATATATATATTGTGTGTGTGTGTATTTTTGTGAATGTATAATTTGCACAAAAGTGAAAAAAAAAATCATACATACAAACAGATGTTCTCCATATGAATATGTGAATGTGTAAAGGTGGCCTTTACAAGCATACAAATGTTCGGGTGAATGTATGTATATATATGTGAGAGTGCGCGTGTGTGTGTATCAATGAAGATTTGCAAACACCTACAGGTTTGCATATGACTGCTTTTTGACGATCTTTTGGGTTTTATACATGATTAATTATTACTATTTTTATTATAACTCTTATTATAATTATCATTCTCATTCATTTGTTCTCTCCGATAATTCGTTACATGGTTTCTGCCATATAATGTTTTCTCATCTTGGAAAATAATAATTATAATAATAATCATTATTATTATTATTATTATTATTATTATTATTATTATTATTATTATTATTATTATTATTTTCCCGTTTATTCCAGTAGGATTGAAAGTTTGAAATGAAAACAAAACAGTTTTCGGGTACAATAATACACACCCACAAATTCAAAATGTCTGTCATTGGATAGCACAATTTGCATTCCACATATACTACAGATCATTTTGTATAACTCTCAGTTGTCGGGAAAATACAACGTTTATTCAATATATTTCCAAAGAAATATTTTTTTGAGAATTTATGAAATTAATGTCACGGATCTGGGATTCGTTGTTCTTCTAGGCTTCTGCCCCTAAGCTATTAACTTTATTCATTACTATAAGAAATAATAATAATAATAATAATAATAATAATAATAATAATAATAATAATAATAATAATAATAATAATAATGTCATCCTCCAGTAACACTAGTATTGGTAAATAAAATGAAGATGCAAAATTACTACCACTACTACTACTACTACTAATAATAATAATAATAAAAATACCTTAGCCAGGTAACATATAGTTTTTAACATATTTCTTTTCCTAGAATCTTAGATAGGACATGCAACCAGTGTCTGTTTTCACATCAATTTTAAATGACCTTTATATTTTCAAGCGTTGTCATGTGAATAAACACATCGATCCTATAATTACAAAAACACATTACGAACGATAACCCTAAAAGAACTGCGCCAAAAATGAACGATCGGGGCATTTTTTGTCGCAACTCTCCGGATATCCTGCCGATTAAAATACAAGAAAATATAATTACTTATTTGAATAATTCTTCATCCCGTTCTCTGAATAGGCTAAAAGTCTTATCTTGCTCTTACATTTGATCGAAACTCTGCTTGACTTATTCATGTATGTATACACATGTATCATATATATAATATATATAATATATATTTATATATATACATATATATGATTTGATAGCAAATGTTATATTATGAATACAAATATATAATCTATACTTAATACATAAAGTTTAGTGATGACTTAGATTCCTTTTATATAATATATACAATATAGTATATATATATTATATAAGGTATATATATAATTATATATATATATATTATATAATTTATTATACACACATATACATAATAGCCACTCATGCCCAAAAACGTTACACTTCTTTCAAGACGGTGTCGCCAAACGATTCATAAATTTAAATTACCCATATGAAGAACAACCTAATGACAGATGCCTAAATTTTAAATCAACAAAAGAGAAACACAGAAGCGATCAAAATACTAGTTTTAGGCCATTCCGTCCTTGAATATTTCTACAGGCACGATACTGAATAGAAATAATATTTCATTAAATCGCTAGTGATGGAAAGTTGCGTGCAATAAATCCGAACGGTAGAATGCAGACATTCATTCCTTTAAAATTACATGTAGGTTTGAATTTCAACACAAACTAATAACAAAAAACTCTATATTTTAAAACAACCGCTGTTACATTCATTGTCTAAAAGGTCATTTTTTTCAATATATATATATATATATATATATATATATATATATATATATATATATGTGTGTGTGTGTGTGTGGTGTGTGTGTATGTGCGCGTATTATATATATATATATATATATATATATATATATATGTATATATATATATATATATATATATATATATTATATTGAATGTATGTATGTAACATAAGCGGCTGAACTTTGTAAAAAAAAATAAAATTCAAATTTTAAGGAGTAACATAAACTGTGTACGGTCTTGTAAAACTTTTAAAAACTATGACAAAGGATAGGTATCGGTTATAATTGACCGGGATAATAACAAAAAACAACAGCAAATTAAAGGTTATCACTATCAACTGCTTAAATATTATGATGATTATTACGCTGTAACTTTATTCTACAGCTTCAAACAAAAACCTTTTCATACCTTCAGTTTTCAAAATTATATATGGGAAAATTATACAAAATAATGTGCTTCCCCCAAAAATTCTTTATTTTCTTATAATCCAGTTATGTAAAATTAACCAGATATCCAAACGTGTCAGGTTCAAACCTGTTTCCGTCTTTCCTGAATTAAGAAAAAATGATGGAAAAAAAGTGGATTCTGGTTTGACACATTTTTAGGTTACTTTTGGTTTGGTATTTCATAACAGCGTTTTCACTCTTTATACAACGCTGGTGTTTTTATTATTATCACTTCCCTTCAATTATTAATGGTATTACTGCTAAGATTAATACTATTGCAAACATATAGTAGTATAACACCACCCATTACTTCAACAAATATAAACACTGCGATGAAACACAAAATGAGAGAGAGAGAGAGAGAGAGAGAGAGAGAGATAGAGTAAGGGATGGGAGGGAGGAGAGAGAGAGGAGACTGAGAAGGGGCGAGGTGAGGAGGGAGGTGGGGAGACTCGAATTGTTGGAGGGCCGAGGGAGAAGAGGTTGTGAGCAGGGGATCTGGGGGGGGGTGGTATTAGGGGAGAGGCGGATGATGGGGGGCGGGAGAGAGAGAGAGAGAGAGAGAGAGAGAGAGAGAGAGAGAGAGAGGCTGACAACAGAAACAAAAAATGAGTGAAGAGAAGCTAAAGAAATTTTGCTCCCGCGAAAAGGAATACACTGTAATGTATTCATAGATGATATATCTTTTTCTCACTCTCGCCGGATTTTGGGGATGTACAATGCAGATTTGACCAGGCGTGCAGATAACCCCGGCAGTAGCTTCAACGTACGATGTACAATACGCAATCCAGAGTCGGAATCTAAAAAAGAAAAGGAAAAAACAAGAACATTTTATAACCGAGGTTTCTTGGTCGACTGGAAACAAACTGAATCCTTATTATAAAAGAGTTGGCTTTCAATATAATGCTTCATATTCCAATTATTCATCTTCCGAATTCAGAGCAGAGGAATTTAAAACTATATAGTAAGTAACACCTTATATCCCGTTTGGAATGAAAAAAAAAAAAAAAAGTGGATTTGCAAAGGTGAGAAGGGGAGGAAAAAGCGCATGATGTCTGCAAAGCTTGGAGTAAAATAAATATGTATCCAACATATCCATGGTTTTACACGTTGGATTTTCGCTGTGCCGAGTTCTATTCGAGAATATAGATATAGATATATAAATCCTCCACCAGGGATTTTTGCCGAACTGTCGAATGTTGCATCCATAACATTTTGCGCTGAATCAGAAGTTAGAAAAGAATATATATATATATATATATATATATATATATATATATATATATATATATATATATATATATATATAATATAAGAATCACAGTAGAGTTCATGCTTGATTTTAAAAAAACTAATATGTATGCCCATTATATATTGTGAAAATTATTTCTGAATCATGTCCCTGCATACACTACGTATGTGCGCAAGTTATTGTATATGCAAAATCGTGTATCATATTAATATGTACAGCATATATATATATATATATATAATACACACACACATATATATATATATATATGTCTACGTTAACCTTCTGCATTTCAGCAAATTTCCAAGTTTCTTTTCCACTCTGGCTACTACCCACCTCTTAGTGGATTGTTGTTTCCTTTAGTTTCTCAATTTCGTCGAGCAAGGTTGCAACTGGTAAGGATAAAAGTCCCTGTGCGTCTGAATGCATGAGTATATAAAAACATATATATATATTATATATATATATATATATATATATATATATATATATAGTATATATATATATATATATATGTATATATATATATATACATATATATATATGTGTGTATGTGTGTGTGTGTGCGTCTATGTGTGTACGTGTGCGTGTGTGTGTTAACATGTCTGTAGTTGTTTTTTTTTTATCTAAAACCTGAGTTTATGGTTGATCCTTCTTCCGTAAAGCCGGAAAATCCTAAGAAAAAAATATGTACCTCAAATAATCCTTTATTGAATATGCATGCATAATAATGTCTAAATTTATATGACAGGGTCTGTGACAAAATAGAATAATGTCTAATAAGCTCGAGGTTGCAGACAATGTGCGCAGGGTTGCTTGAGCACGCTCAGTCAAATGTGTGTTTACGTTGCAAGCTCTACCACGTGCTCGCTCCCCATCCTTTCGTCTGCGTGTGAGTATATGTTTTTTATATGTGCTTTTGGTTTTGCTTCCTGTTTTCATTCCCCGTCATCCCATTTCTCAATCCCCATTTCCTCTTGCTTTGAATTCAGTGAAGTTTCGTCTGTGCATAGAGTACTGAGTCTCACCGTCAGCCTGATTTGCTTTCTTTCAAATTCTAGTCACCACAATTCATTATTTTCTCACGATTTCCTTCGCGTTTTCGTTTTTTTCTCCCTATAATACTTTTCCTTTCTATGTTTTCCCTCCGTTCCTTCTCTTACTCCCCCTCCTAATTCCTGCTTCTGAAACCTTGCACGCCCAGAAGCACAGCAATCCCTCTACCTCTCCCTCCGACTCCCCCTCCTTTCCTCTTTCCGAGACCCTCCCAGATGACAGCCGCCTCCTCCCGTTCCTCTTCTTCCTTCTACTACTAGCACTCCTCCTCCTCCTCCTCCTCCTCCTCCTACCATCAACAGCAACAACCCTCCCTCGCCCAATTCCCGTTATGTCATAAATCAACTGACATAGCACAAGGCGATCTTTTTGCGGCAGGAGAACATTTGCGCTCGCCCTCTACATTTTTGGGCCAACCTAAAAACTTAGCTAGAAGACTTAAATGAAGACAATCCCCAACCCCACCCCCGCATTCTCTGGTGAACGAGGATAAACAAAAGAAGAGAATTTATCACAAACGCCTTTCATTGGGAAAAAAAAGCGACAAAAGAGGAACACTGAGAATAGAAACCATACATCAAAAGAATACAATTTCTTTCTCGTTTCATTTTTCTTTCCTGTGGTCTGAGTATGTGATTTTGAACCAAAATTTTTAGGAGAAGCAGCAAGTTTTTATTCGTATTTTTTTTTCTCTCTCTCCCTCCTTTCATTCTTTTTCTACCAGTACCTGGAAGGTACCTGCGGAAGGTAAGAAGTGGTGAAGTGTGTGTTATCCCCTGAAGACTGTAACAATAGAGATGAGAATTCGCAGAACGCCGAAGGAGAGCGAAGGGTCAGCCATGCGAGAATACTGTGGTTTTGCCAAGAGATATAGACGCCCAGAAATCGATTACGCTTAATCTTTAACGGGCAATTTCGGTCCTCCATCTCCTCTCTTGGGTTACTTTCATACGGGCATTGCATCGACGATTGGTTCAGCGTCATTTCCAGATGTGATCTAGCAGCAACTCCATTTATATTCGGAAAGGATAAGCTATAAAGTGTGTCATAGTCTACTTTAATGAAGGCCAGATAACGCTCTCCTGGTGGGAGGGGGAGTGTTTATGAAAGGGGAAGGTGGGAAAGACGCTGGGGTGTCCCGGATGAGGGGAGGGGTGGCTAGTAGCCATATTGGACGCCGGACGCCATCAATCCAAGGAGACTTGTCTTGGAGGTTTCTGTCAAACTTGAAAACTTTAACATTCTGGTTCTCTCACCCTATTAAACGATTCCCTTTCATAACGATGAGGACACGTGGATAAACCTTAAACCTGACGCCAATAAGATCTTCAGCTGAAATAACGGAGGAGAGGAAAGATGGATTGCGACACCGGATTAATTTAGCAGGGAGAGAAAGGGCGAGGAAGAGCACCACGAGGCGCGGTGTTAACAAACCGGCCTTTTGAATCCGCCCAGAGGCAGCAACACCGTCAAAAATACACGGGACGGAAAAGGGATATGATGTGAAACAGGCTCAAGAAATATAGTTAGCGACTGACATTCTGCTATTTGTGACATAAAAGCCTCCCCGGGACTTTCAGTTTGCCGGCGTTTTCCACCATATTGATTTTTGGTACTGGCCCACTTTACAAACAATCACAACATGAAGGCCCTTCTATTCACAGTGGCTTTCTCTTTGTCTTCTTCCCTTCATTTCATCAATTCCAGCTTTTAAGTGTCTCCACAAAGAGTCCCTTTTCAATTGCACTGAGCCTCGGCTTCGCTTGAGAAATATGGGGGTGATGGTTGGTAACAGGGTATTACTGAAATCCATTTCACATTCTACTATCATTATCCCTTCGAATACTTATCTTTCCCGGGGAATCAGATGGAGAGAGAGAGAGAGAGAGAGAGAGAGAGAGAGAGAGAGAGAGAGAGTAGGCAGATGAATTGGAAAATATAGAAATGACAAACTACTATGAAACGAAGAAATCTTAACAATACAAAAATATGAATAGCTGGGGTAATTCTCTCTCTCTCTCTCTCTCTCTCTCTCTCTCTCTCTCTCTCTCTCTCTCTCTCTCTCTCTCCTATCCGATAGAAGCTGCAGAAAAGTTATGCACCAAACAGCACTGTCCACTACGGTGTATTGGAAGCCAAGACACTTCCAAATAGGACAAATAATAAATAACTCCACGGGCCGCCGAGAATATAAAAGAAATAGCAAATCTTCTCCATCAACATATTCACCTGATTTCACGAAACAAAGCTACAATTGAAAGGTTACTTTTAAAATCGACACATACAAATAATCTAAGCATAAGTTTACTAAAAACAACTCCACAAATAAATTGCAGTACTGAGCTCTATATCTCCGAAATAAAGGACAGGTTTTTCATATGCATTATGAAATGCACCATGAGTTCAATCAGTAAAAGCACCCTAACAATTATGCTGATAAAAGTAACATTTCAAATTCATAAAAAATACATTGACCACAATAACAAAAACACATTTTGCGGAGTAACACAGATTTTTTTTTTTTTTACCCGAGACTTTTCATACCAATGACAAGACTCATTTTAGCAAATAGATGTCCTCCATCTTCATCGTAAATCTTATTTATCTTTAAAAAACTTCCAACATGAAATTATGAATTTAATGCATCGAAAGCCATTATTTTTCTTCATCAATAAGACAAAAAATTTCCTACACATATATGTTACAAAGAATTTCCATCAGTAACAAGTAATTTCCTACAAAATCTGAGCATAGTGTCCCTGTTGAAAAGAAAGACTTCTAACTGTGTACTATCAATAGATACTAAAATGTATTTTCGATGAATAAATAACATTTACTCCAAAATAGGCCATACAATTTTCCAACTAACCAGCCTCGTCCACCTAATACAGCAACTGAATTCCCCTTCAACAACAGATAACTTATTTCAAAACTGCTTCCCATAAATTGTGGCAGATAATTTATTTTTAAAGATCAAATACATTTCCCTTCTGTAACAAACAGAGGGCAAATCACCCGTACTAATGGAAATTCATCCTCCAAGCAACTGATTTAAACAGTTTAAAGTATGTTGCTTCCTGCGCACAGTTGTTTAAAAATTAAATTAATGGAGATCTTTAAATACCTCAAGTGAGGAAGCCAGGACAGATGTTATCATGGTAATAATGAAAAGTTACAAGGCATCGTAAAATTCAATTCTATACCAGAGGAGGTAAAATGTTAATTTTTGTTACCGATTATCCTGGTATTTTGGTTTATATTTCAAGGAATTTTTTTTGTATTTTGATAGAAATCCAATATTTTGTATCCGTTTATTATTATCTTTATACGTAATTGCAACCTTGAACCCTGTTCTTATGTCTTCCTTGGTAGCTATCATTGTGGTTTCCAGTTAAATCAATTTTCCTTTGCTTTATTTCCTTTATATATGAAGAATCTTTCATTTTAGTTTATGCTTAAAAGTAATTAATCATATCTTTTGTTTGTAAGGCATTTATCAGTATGTTGTATATATACGCACACACATACAGAAACGTATTTATATGCATGCATATATACATAAATACACAAACACACACAAGGAGAAATACGTATGTGTGGGTATGTATATATATATATATATATATATATATATATATAATATATATATATATATATAGTGTGTGTGTGTGACTGGAAAAATGTTGTTACAACAGAATTTCATCTAATAGAAGGAGCCCATAAAACGCTAAAATATAGGGAAGTAAGTACTACCTGAAAAGAGAGACATGAGTCTCTGAAATATAGTACTTAATTTCTATATTTAGGCGTTTTTATGGGCTGCTTTTATTATTATCATTATTGTTATTATTATTATTATTACTATTATTATTATTATTATTATTATATTATTATATATATATATATATATATATATATATATATATATATATATATATGTGTGTGTGTGTGTGTGTGTGTGTGTGTGTGTAATGTTCCTATCCTCCTATTTCATGTCATTAATCTTGGATTTTGGTTCATATCTAATGGCAATCTTTTATACTGTTATTAAATAAATTACTTCAATATATATTGGAAGGCGATCTTTTTTTTTTTTTTGCCTTTAATTTGGCAACGGCTTATTTGAGAAGGTAACTTATTTTTCTTTTTTCCCAAACATTTTGTAAACTTTACATTTTCGTTTATATTAATCTTTCCCGTTATCACGTTTCTAGCAAGAATTATTATATGGCATGTCTTTAAAAATATTGTTCATTTTCTGGATTATGTAATGCAATCGTATATATATATATATATATATATATATATATATATATATATATATATATATATATATATATATATATATATATATATATATATATATATATATATATATATATATATATATATGTATATATATATATATATATATATATATATATATAATATATATATATATAATACACATGCTGACGTTGTGAGGACAGCCTCATTTTCAAAGCTGAAAAACCCAATTCATAATATATAAAAACATTTCAAAGACTTTAGGATTAAGAAATTTACAAATTAAAAAATATCAAAACTTTAAACAGAAAAATTAAAAAATTAAAAAAATCTAATATTCAACAGACAGAATGCAAGAAACAGACCGCTACCTTTCAGGAGGGGAACCAAAAACCTAATGATATCAAAAACAGAGACAGGGGCACACTCAAGACAGGTACAGTGTTGTGGAGGTAGTTTGATTGTTTAAAGAGGGAACAAGCTTCTTAATGTATAAAGACTCAGATATTGCTAATTGATGAGGTGAGGTGGCTCTGGAGGGAATTCTAAAATGTTTATATTCAATATGTTGTTTAAATTTTTTGGCATGATCACGTAGATTAGAAAATTCTCGATTAGTTAATTTATTGCCTGTTCTGTAACTAACTCCCCGATGACAATCAATTCTGACTTTTAGTAGGTGACGAGAAGCCCCCACATATTTCCCCACCTTATATTTGGGGCAAGTATATAATTATATAAACGACATTGAAAGTCATCAAGGGGCTTAGTTTGTCTTTATGTCTAAAAAAAGAAGCAATGTTTACGGGTTCTTAAGTGTAACTCTACTGTTAACCGCCGGAAGGTGTCGGTGAATAAGGTCACTCAGCTGGACATAAAAAACTTATCATGAATAAAAGGAATACTAAAGTAAAATGCCAACTTAGGTACAGTAGGAATATTAAAATGGGAACAAACTTACAATTAAGAAAGTTATACAATTGTTTAAAAAAACAAAAAACTTGGATGGGTAGCAATTTTCTAAAACATACTTCTGGAGAAATGAGATTTATTGGTGGAAACCAAACCAAGTGGAGGATAAAGTATAGGCCCTGTGGAAGAGAGTACTTGAAGAGTTTAATTAAAAATTAAAATGACAACTGCTATAAAAATTTGTACCTAAACCATTCATATATATATATATATATATATATATATATATATATATAACATATATATATGATATATATATATATATATATATATGTGTGTGTGTGTGTGTGTGTGTGTGTGTGTGTGTATGTATATATCCTTTCTTTCCTTAACAACAACTTTCATGACATGAACTAAAATTGAACATTTTCCCTTTTCCTGATATTTTTAAACATCTGCTCCTATGGTCAGCGCACACTGTCTTCATATCTCTTTTTTCTTCCAAAGTACTTGTTAATTTTGATTCCTAGCCATTCTTCGAATTTGACTTACATTTAAACGTAGTCTCTACCGTTAGGGACACTAATTCATTAACGATAACATTGGAAGACAGCCTATTTCAGAAACTAATAGATTAGATGGAATGGTTAACAGAAAACAATCCATGCAAGATAATCAGTGGAAAAGCAAACAACTACTACTAAAAATATTGTGTGATATTATCATTAAAGGTGTGAACACATTTATATGAAAGAGGCCTGAAACTTTAGCGTTTTGCAAATAAAGCCACCACAAAAATAAATAACAAAAGTATGCAGAAAACACGGAAACTGTTAACCATATACATATCCAAACAGCAATATAGAAAAAAAAGAAAAAGAAAAAAAATGTTATGAAGCACGCTACTTTAAAATAGACTGTTGACTGTACAACATTTCCCATCAATGGTCTTCAACTGAAAGCTTGAAATGAAGCCAAACCATGGAGGTTGGAC
>NC_087203.1:60959697-60997197 GCF_015104395.2 Macrobrachium nipponense | reverse complement strand
CAGATTGCAAACTACAACAGTACACTAAAATACAAGTCTACAGAATATAAGCGGTAAGGAGAGATAACAGGATTACTAATATATAAAGATAAACGTATGAAACTATAACTGCAGCATGAGGCACATTAAATAAAAAATATAAAGAATCATTACAGAATATAATTGCATAACAAAATAATTTGACCCATATAAATACAAACTATAATGATAATGTGAGATACAAACATAAACAATATTATAGTGTCATGATACGAATTAGTCTTAAATGATAAGGTAGAATATAATCACACAAACGATAATGAGGAGAGTAACAGAGTATAAATACAAGTCAGACAGATAATACTGACTACAACAACTATGTGAAAACGATGAGTGAGGAGATATATAAGAAATTTAATCACCCAATATATAAAATAAAAAAAGGAATGCGCCTCAGAATCAGCATCACTTCAACAAATCTTTTAATTTTAAGTTTTTTCCTTCAAAAAGCTCCTGCAGGATTTATCCTACAATGCGTGAGTGACGTTATTTTTTAATTTTTGCCTTATCCGGATCTTCATGCATTATTTTTGCGTCGAAATGTCTTGCGTAAACTTAATTTTCGTAATGTACGGTATAAGGATATATTTTATATATATATATACATATACCTATATATATATATATATTTATATATATATATATATATATATATATCTATATATATATATATATATATATATATATATATATATATATTATATAGGTAGGTAGGTAGTGATAGATAGATAGATAGATAGATTTAGAAAACTGCATCAAAGCAATGTAATCAAATTAGGTAAATATCTATAACAATCTAAATTATCTTGCCACATTCATATGTAGTATCATTATAAACTCATAATCAGATACATCTGCCTTACCTGTAATACTGTAGTAAACCCAGGGGTACATAGAACTTCAATGAGTTTTCACCACAAATGTCTACCATGTGCCAGACCATACCTACTATTGACTACACGAGGCTTTGCGTACATACGTGTGTTCCCCTACAAAAATTGGTTTCACTCTAGGCCTTGGTCTCACTTAACCTTCTACGCTCGGGCCTCGGAGTCAGAGTTACATTGCAGTGTCATCTAACCACACTAATTCCCACCACAGGCTGATTTTTTTATTAAAAATCCGCGTGCATGCTGGAGAAGTAGAGCAAATGTTGACAGTTAAAAAGAGTTCTCTGCCTTCTACAATTCACTGATAAATCCTTGATAGTTTGTCAGAGATAAAAGTCATCGTATTCTCTTTGCATCTTGAGTTTTCTTGCCAGTGATCTATGTGTAGTGACAAATATATTTCATGTAATGAGGCTAAAATGAATACTCTGTGAATGATCTTATTTTTTGGGGACATTTCAAGTGCACTAGAAAGCAGATAACTGGAAAATTGCAGTGCCTACACTTATAATGTAATCATCTCATTATCAGCTGTTAATTCAGTCTCGAAGTCAAAAAATGAAGGAAAAGATAATACCCAGAGAGTGCTGGGTAAGATGTCGTGGAAGAGTTCTTGCAAAAAAGGGGAATTCATTTGCAGAACTGCATGAATACGCACAAGACATAGGTGGATGGCTACTGGTAATTTTTCTGGGCAGAAGTACGAAGAAACTAAAGTTGTGGGTGGTTTCTACACAAGGCGTCATCCACCACAATTTAGCAATTGAGAATATAGTAGTGACCGTCGACCAGATCAAATGCTGAAAAAACGCGTATTGCCGCTACACTTTTTCCCCTTGATGAGGGCTCTAGAACGTCCGTGTGTGTATGTAATTATAAATACTTAATTACACACGCGCGTACACACACACACACACACACACACACACACACACACACACATATATATATATATATATATATATATATATATATATATATAATATATATATATACGTATATGGCATATGCGTGCGTGTGTGTTTGTGTAATTAAGTAATTATATATTACAATACTCATACATAGCGATAATAAGGATATCGCGTACTTTTAGCATCCCTCGTGTAAGCCCCCTTGCGCACAGTGAGTGCGAGCGTAGGGGCACAGAGTACGTATGCATAAAATATGTTCGGACGAGGCCTTACAGAACAAAATGCCAACCTGCATAAATATCCAAAGTGAGTCAGTGATAAATCATTTCATCAAAGGAATAGCAATCCTTTTTAGTGCGTCCGAGGGAGAAGTAACCCAAGAATGTTACACAACGAAGGAACTACTTAGCAACCAATAGAAGGAGAGAGAGTGCAGTCGGGCTGTGTGTTTTTCTTGCAGGGTGACTCACCGTCCGACCCGGCTGTCACTCCAATGATTTTCGCTGCTCGCTCACACGGAAGAACTCTCTCTCTCTCTTCTCTCTCTCTCTCTCTCTCTCTCTGCATTAGTTATGTAGGCTACATGCACATGCATACGAGGGCACATGCGCAGACACACAAACCTCTGACTGTATGCGCGCATTTACAAAATACGCATTTGCAGTTACACATACATTGCATAGAAGCACAAGTACAGACATCTGTTTGTAAAATTGTTTTGTACATGGAAGTATTTATACACTATACACTGTGTCCTTCCCCCCCTCTAGGAGAACGAATTTCCGTGACAAGGAATAAAATGTTACATTTAGGGATTTGAAAAAATGCCTAAAAGCAGTCTTAATAATACAAAATGATGTTAAAGAAATTGTACAACTAAGCAGGAAGAGACCGAAAGGAAGGAATACATGAAGGCTAAATGGCAGAGAGCAACGACGATGGGCCTTAACGACGCTGCAAGGTGAGGTTATCTAACAACTGCGGTGTCGGAGATGATGAAAGCTCATACTAGTTAGTCAGTTTGAAAGTAAACTACACACGTGTGCGCTCACACACTCATACACTTTGAGCATATAGTATAGATGCATTCTAAATAGCAAATGAATAAAAATGAAATGTTACTCAAACACTCTTCAATCTATCGCGCAAAAGAATATATATATATATATATATATATATATATATATATATATAATATATATATATTATATATATAGATATATATATATATTTATATATACTTTATATATATATATATATAATATATCATATATATATATATATATACCTATTACGTTTATATATTATGTATATATATATGTTATATTTATATATATATATATATATATATATATATATATATATATTTACATCAATAAGTCACCGCAAAGTAGAATTAACAGTAGGTGGTGCCATTAAAAAAGGTACAGTAAAATAAATAATGGCCTACAGAAATACGTGGCGTCGGAATTCTTTTTTTTTTCTTTCTTTCTTTTTTTAAGCCGCAATCATTTGTACTCGGTGCACTTGACTACCGTCGAGAGAAACTGCCAACCATCAGTCAAGATAAACCGTGCCAAACAGAAGGACCAGAATCTCATTAAGAGAAATTAATCTAATTGAAAAAAGTCAAAGTGACACCGTGAGTAATCACATGCGATTATCCGTGCCATCAACTTTGTAGAGGCCGTAAATACACGGTCAAAGGAAGGCCAAAAAATGAGATTGTTTTGGGGGAGAGGAGGAGGAAGAGGAGGAGGAGGAGAAGGAGAAAGAGAGAGAGTAAGGGTAAAATTTCCGGTGCCCGTTTTATAATCTTTGGGAGGACCACCTTCTCGTGTTACAAGGTTCCTTAACAGTCTCCTTGGCAACAACAACAAGAGCCGCGGCTTTCGGTTCCGCATCATGTAACTCCTCCACCTTGCTCGAGAAGGATGCTCGATCATTCACTTTCCTTTTCACAATAGATGGCAGAACAATTAGCACCCTTTCAATGCCTGCGTTGCTGGAGTAAGAGACTCAGTCATTTTCTGATTACACACTACTTATCAATTCATCGCCAATCTTATCTCCAATAAGATAGTCAGTCAATTAATTGCTTTAATAACTGCGTTTCAGTTTCTGGAAGAAAGGGAAGGAGGCTAATATGCCACATTAAAGCTGCCATACATCTGAGTAGCAACAAAGGGACCAATACTACCAAACCTTGGGCTGTGACATCAGCCTCTGTGTCTTGGTCTTGTGCGGTGACTGAGTTAAAGTTACTTTACTGTTTATCAAAAGATTTCAGTAGTCAGTTTAAGACCAGATCATAATAACAGATTATTAATTCTGATATCTTTGTTGGTCTGATCTCAATTCTTCCATGGCAATGATAAAATCCCTATTTACAACATTTCATATCTGATAATATTCCACCCAGACACGCATCCTTCTCTGATTTTAAAACATTTTGAAAGATCTTTGGCTACCAATAAGTGATCTCTCTCTCTCTCTCTCTCTCTCTCTCTCTCTCTCTCTCTCTCTCTGCTCTCTATGTATATATATATATAAATATATCCTATATATATATAATATATAATATGTTATATATATATATATATATATATATATATATATATATTAATTATATATATAATTGCAATCACTACCATTTCTTAACTTGAAAGCACAACGCAATATGTAAATACTCGGAAGAAAATAATTAAAAATATATATATATAATAATTCTTTTAATAGCATATAATGCATATTCCAAGCTTTGCCCACAATATTACGGACAGAGAGAGAGAGAGAGAGAGAGAGAGAGAGAGAGAGAGAGAGAGAGAGAGAATTTGGGTTTTGGTATGACAGATGACAACAGGGAGAGATAAAACGCCGGTCATGAAAGTTCGCAAGTGAATACTTTTTGTTCAATCATAGAGAAAAGGAATTTCATTCATTTTTACTTCGCTTGCTAATGCAAGTACATGTGTCGAGAAAGAATAGTTGATCCATTTATCAGGTCAGATGATGCTTTTAGTGTAACGCTGTTTTGTGATGACGGCCATGAATATGTTACTGGGTGAGAAAGGTAGAATATGAATTTTAAAAAGATAGAAGACTTTTGTGGAAATTACCAAAGGTCATATAAATAACCATTCATTTAATGGCCTCACATATGTTAGGTTATTTAACTTTGTGTACGTTTGTATGGGTATACTTAGCATACCTTGTATACATACATAAATACACACACACACACACACATATATATATATATATATGTTAATGCTAAACAACTATTTTTCAAAACATCTTTTTATACTGAAAGTTATTTCAATGACATGACATGTTACAAGGTTGTATGTCAAAGAGAAGATCTTAGAGTCTGTATCGATTGTTAAACGCTGTTACCTGGCAATTTAGCATAAATCAAACACTACACTGAATGCAATTTCTTTTTACTAATACAATACATTGACTAACAATTCATTTATCAGTCTTAACACAAGCGTTTTCTAAGAAATTTATTTTCATCGTCAACCAAACGTTCAAGCAGTACCTCTAAAATATCAGATAAAAGCAATTGCCATTGAATAGACAACCAAATAAAACCAAATAAAATGTGTCACATTTCAAAATGCGGTCTAATTCCCTTTACAGAAACGAAATCTTCCAGTTGCTTTTCGTCAAAGCAACGCGAACTTCTGAACGACAGACAATCTAGGACATGCAGGTGTCTGCCAGCGCGTTTACATGACCGACGAAAATGGATCTACGGTCGAGATTTCCTTCTACTGGCATCTCTATTAAGTGTCCAAGGATAATCATGCAAATAAAAAATATATACAATTACAGATGAATTTTACTTCCCTTCTAATTGAAAATGCTTTAATGTTTTGTGAATACTATGTGTAGGGCGTTTTTACCTGCTCTCATTTCAGTTTCCAGTCTAGCCTCATCAGCAAAAGAATGGGAAATTCCATCTGCATAAAAAGTAATGGAATCCAAAGGAATTCCATTAATTCTAAAATATGAAGCTGCCATTAGTCCTCATTACCACAAAAAACTGGGAAAATTTCTTCTGGCAACGTTAGTATACAAAATAAGAAATTTCTGTCTATAGCCTTATTAGCAAAAAATATGGGAAAATTCAGTCTGGTATCATATTGTGAAATAAAGAAATTTCATGTGGTCTCAGTTGCTTAATGAGTAAGACCACTACATCTGATCTAACTGGTAAAAGGCTTAGAAAATTCAGTCTTGTTTTATTACCCCAAAAACGAGTAAGTTTCATCAGGTCTCAAAAGTGAAAAAAAAAACCATCAAGTCTTCTTAGCAAAAAAAATGAGAAAATTAAAAAAAAATATTCATTAAAAAATAATGAGAGCATTCAATTTGGTCATATTAGCACAAAAATTATAACATTCTACTTACATTAACACAGAAATATCAAATAAAACTTAGCAGCACGAAAAAAAAAATGCGCACATTCGACCTGATCTCACAGACAAAAATAGAATTTCTTTTTTGTCTTAGATATGAAAAATAATGACCATATCTTTTAAGAATACGCTAGAAGGGGAAAGGAGAGAGAGAGAAAGAGAGAAATCCCAGGAATTCTACAACAGAATATATTATTACACAAGGAAGCCCTCTGAACAAAATAGTGAAAAGATTAGATGCCCATCTCGTCCCAGCATTCGTCTGGAAAAAAATAACAATGAGCAAAAGAATCCGGAATGATCTCTGAAAAGAAGTTAATAACTCTGCCTATCGTTAAGTATCAGGGAGACCTTCTGGCAGTAGACCCAGCTGAAGTACGAGACTGAATATTTGAAAAGGCGAGTCGGAGAAAATTAAAGGTAAACGACTTCCAGCGTGAAGATGCCGTATTGCTATGGAAAACCCGGCGAATTGCACCATACAACTGGAATGGTCAAGAGCCATACAGGTATTCCGAGAGTTTGTACAGGTATTCCCGTATTGATAATGGGAGAAGAAGGGGGGTTACAGGAGAAGTCCTTCAGATGGACTCCTAAGGCCACCGGCCATCTGAAGGGTCTTTGGGCGTACTTCCTTCTAGTCCTCAAACCCTCTCTACCCCGTCCCATCCATCCTCTGCCGAGTCAAGTGGTGCTATAGAAGTTGAAAAAGCTTAAAAAGGGGCGAAGAACGTAGGGTTAAAGCGTATGTCAACGCCCAGAAGATTTATTTTACGTTATCTTGAAAAGTATGTACACTACAGGGAGCCAGAAGCGAGTCTCGCTTCTATGAAGGGTAATAACCATTCTATGCAATTCCTGTCTTGAAATCCTTCATAGCTGCATAAGGAAAGAAAAGGAAAGTGAAGCCTTCCTGCAATGCATCAACCGAGATTGTTACTGAAACATTATGAATATGTTAATTAATGCAACGCCTTGATATGAAAGATGGATGAAAAAGGACTACATCAAGGATATCAGTGCACAAGTATCTGCTGACATTGGAGATAACCGCGTCGTTCCGTGTTATTCAGCTTACCCTTTATATTCCTATCCTGTTGCATCCAAATTAGGCCAACATATAATGAATTCCATTTTCACTGCAAGGTTAGGTTTCATATAGGAATCATTGAAAAATAATTTGACAACGAAGTATCCAAGAATGGTTTCCAGCGTAACTTTAAGAACTTTTAAATCAAGATTGGACAGTATTACCATCAAATTTCTGTTTGCTTGTCCTTGGCTTAATGCTCACAGTGCCCAAGATTCTGATGGCCATCACATTTTAATATTGTGCTTACACTAAGACTACACTTCCCAAATTAAGTCGTGAGGATATTATGCTCGAAGGCCGCAAAAACACAGTGGACTCGTTTTTAACTCATCGCACACTTTTTCAGAAAACTATGTGCAAATCATACTAAAGATTTCTTCTTCTATTTCAACAATATTTTCCGAAACCCTTTATAAGAGAACCCCACCGACTGCTAGAGATGCAAAAGAATCATGAAAAATAAAACGAGAGAGAGAGAGAGAGAGAGGAGAGAGAGAGAGAGAGAGAGAGAGAGAGAACATATCTTTTTCTAGTGGTCATATAAGAATAAATTTCTGATGGTTCCCACCTAAGAAATGATTAATAAAACGGCAAGAATTACATATATAGATCCTTCCACATAATTATGTTAACGTGGACAAAAATCAAAGAGGTTTTATTGCAAATCAACTGATTCCTTGAGTAACAACCAGAAATCCATTTAAATATCCATGGAATTTACAAAAAATCATGATCAATCTATTATTTGTGAAGTTGTAACAATAAAATAAATTAAGGCGTTACATAAAAATATTAAATCCTAGATTTCCATTAGTCATCTCAGAAACCACTGTGACCACAATTAACGAAGCAGGTGATTAATATGACACGGAAATTACAATGGCTGAAACAAAGGTTTCATTATCACATCATAACAATAATAATAAACAATAATAGCAGTAGATAAAGCACATTTAAAAAATCCTGAAGAATTGACGATATCCATAGTACATTTGTTAGATGCATAGTTTTTACCTTCGTGCAAAATACAACGAACGCTTTCGTCGGCAAAGTTTTTTTTTTTCATCAAATTGCGAAATAATAATGAAAATATGATTGATAATCAAATTACAACGCAGATGAGAGTCTTACAACACACGTGGAAAGAACTCGACTAATGGTTAAGTGACAAATTCTGAAAGCAGTCAATACGAAGTGTTTAGCTGGACAAAAAAGAATTTCATTTTCCACTTATGGATATGGGAAATATGCGACTTTCGTTAGCCTTTGAATAACCAAGCATGATCTCACTACTTCGAGTTCGCAAGTTACATCCTCGAAACCGAAAGTTATTCAAGGTCAAATTCCGGGGACCAGTGAAGAAAAGAAAGTAACGATATGAGTTCAACAAATTCCCGATATCATGGCGTTGCTCGTTCTTCCTAGGCAGAAGCAGACTAGGCAGGTTTATAATGAATTCTTCTTGTCAGCTGAATAACGGCGTCCTAAGAAACTTGGTGTTTGTTTAGTATTTCAGATGAAATTTGTGCATCAAGTATTTACTGGACGTTATGTATTATTTTCTCGCGTTGCCCCCTTGTATTAAGTGACAATATCATGTAAGAAATCAAATGCTCAGCAAGCAAATATAGCAAACAACCCGTTTAACAAAACTGGGTGGATGCAGGTTGACAAACATGAGTCACTACAATATTCACCATTGTGTTAATCTAGAACGAACCCAAAAAATAGAAAAGAACAGAAAGTTGAAGGAAAAAACCGTTTAAAGGCTTCACGGGGCCGTTCATATAGCAGCACTGATTTCATTCTAAGGAATATAAACATTCATAAAGATACTCTGTCATTCATTACGGTAATTCTCGGGTCTCGTTATTGTGTGCTCCAACGGTAACTCACATCAGACCCTTAGATGATCTATTGCAAGTTTTGGCACGGATATTTTTGTTGCTAATTTTATTACTTTATTTTTCATTCGTTTATCTTTCCCACACATGCCAAGAACATCCTAACCAAATCCTTTTTTCTTTTTCCAGGGTTCGGAAGCAGGTAGTAAACAAACAAGCAATATCTCTGGAGTCCGCTACGGTGTAACTGACTTTATATAAGTTTTCATGTTGACTGTGTTGCAGACATTCTCCTCCATCGCTCATATGTAAAAGGCGAGTCAGCCGCCGCGAGCTGGTACGATCCTAAAGCTGATGTAAATATTTTTTGCTTAGGCATATGTTGATGACAGCCATGTTAGCGCTCCCCATGGTCTAATAGATTTGGACAATCATCAATATTTAATTGATCAAAATTCCCATCACAGGTTCGTGGGTCTAAATTATCACCACATTCTAATGGGTTCGGATTTAAATTATAATCTAATGGAATGCTTCTAGCAAGATATACTTAACTATAGCAAAGTTCACCTAGCTTTGCAGCTAAGCCCCGCCCACTGCACGCCAGTGACTGGCAAGCTCTCGAAGAGGGACTAACGTTACGCTAGTTAACAGTCCAAATGATTACCAATACAGATTTGACTCCGTTCGGAAATGTTGACTTTCGTACATGAATCGTAACAACACAAATTTGAGTTCCCTGTGTTGTGAAGTAAGCAATTGATATCTCTGATAAAAGATATATTAAGTTATATATCATTATGAAGATCTTAAATAATTTTGTCCGTGCATCTTTTCTTTTATATCATGCGCAGCCTAAATACACAAGCATTTTAATTCTTTTTTTTAATTGGTGTTGGCCTACATAAGCGATCCAACATAGACCACATTAATTGAAATGAAGCATAGATTTATGCAGCCAGTCCCGATATTAGGGTATAAATTCATTATAATCCTGCATGTCAGATGTTAATATAATTTAGAGATTAAGTCTGCACATCAAAATCTTATATTTTGAGGCAATGACGGGGCATAGACCTACTCGTCAATTTCTTATATTTTGAGACAATGACAGGGCATGGGCCTACACGTCAATTTCTTGTTGCAAATAGTTTTCTAGCCGTGTCTGTTGGAAATAGAGTAGCTTTTAATTAATATAGTAGTTTGAATTCCACGATATATAATGTATATGAATAAAGTGGAATATATATGTATAATCAAGTGCACATACATATACATGCGTGGATGGCCATTGTAATTGTAACGCTACTTATACCACAGAGGATAAAAGTAAAACTTGTGGGCACGCAGCGATGGCACACACAAATCAATCATAGGACTGTCTCAGCCTTACCCATAATTATCAAACTCCTCTCATTGAACTATACCAAAAATATATGTACTGAAGGGATAACAAATTATATTACTGTAATAGGCAAATATCAGGCTGCTGTAACATTTCTATGAAAATAATGGCTAAAGTTACATAACGAAATAAGAAAAACATAAATGATGGCTGAAAAAGTTAAGCATAGGATGGTCCAAACCAGTTTGCGAGTAGTCCATAAATCACTTGATTTTGGGAGAATTCTTGTAAAAAATTACCCTGTTTTGTTTGTTTGTTTGTTTGGTGTTTTTACGTTGCATGAAACCAGAGGTTATTCAGCCACGGGACCTACGGCTTTAAATGACTTTCAAACCATGTCGAGAGTGAGCTTCTATCACCAGAAATGCACATCTCTGACGCCTCAGTGCATGCCCGAGAATTGAACTCGTGGCCACCGAGGTGGTGGTCCATGACCAAACCGACCACGCCACTGAGGCGCTAAATTACCCTGCTGTACAAAAGGATATATAAGTCAGTAATTTCTCTCTCTCTCTCTGGAGAATATTCTAGCGTAGACTATATTCATAAAGATCTCAATTACTCTTAATTAAAACAAATGACTAAATTCTAATTAACAAGAGTAGGCAGATAATTCTTTACACCAGTATTTTATGAATAGGTCTATGTTTATTCTGCAATGTTAGGTTACCACATGACAAATTTTCGAGACCCTACAAGCACCATAACAGCAACAACAAAAACAAGAATAACCTATTTAATAACCACAATAAAACGACTGAATATAAGTTAGGCCTATAATACAGACGCTGCGTGAACCAACAAACAGACATAGGACATTATACATAGGTCTGCGTAATTTTTTATGATCCTGTTATTTTGAAAGGAGATAATGTCCTTAAGAAAATTGTCAACAAATTATATGCAATATGACTCATATAGAATATCATACTGTAACTTTTAAGTTATTCTGGTTATGCTGAGTGCAGTCACTGCTTGTCATGCCTCCGAATATGTAAATGACTACAAAGAAATCGAATTTAAGACTATCAAAATGTAGTCAAATTTCCTGAAATAAAATAAAATGCCAGTCTGCATAGCTCTGAGAAAGTCTTTGTGTTTAAATTTAGAATGGTGAACAGGCTTGACAATATCAGACGGTAATTATCATTGTCCAGTGATTCAAGTGTACCGATTCGAACACAGACATTCCCTGTCACCTCTGCATTCAGGTGAACCTCGTTTTACGAAATACAACATTGCAGCATCGCGGAACACTTCTGACTTCATTCATATTCTCTTGTTTTTACCATTGTTTGGGAGATATGTATTATGATTTTATTTCAGGGGATAATGTAACATTTCCTTTTGATAGTCAGCACAACGTATTTAATTTCGGTAAAACAACCATTGCAAAATAAATGAAGATGAAAAGAACAACAGATTTACCAACTTTTCGAAACTATAACCAACCAATCATCTTCGAGAAATTGTCGTGACCTAATGAATGGACTGCAAAGCTAGGCGGACTTGCTGTAACTTCTTGAGTATTATATGTCTAATAGAGACCGAAAAAAACAAAAAAATATCAGTGGTAAAATTCAATAGTAATTACTGAATAACTGTAAGGTTAGAATAGTAAACCAGGCTTCGTTTGAAATAACAACAGTTAAACCGTAAATCTATTAAAGAAGTGCAAACATGAAAAAAAAAATTAACGCTATGATGGAAATAAACATCTTCAAAGGGACATTAGAAAAACGTGGCGAAAAAGAGGAACGCCCGGATGTTCCTAGTGCCCATGGCCTGATACCAGAATGGTTAAAATGAAACTAGGCGACCTACACCTCGGTTTTACTATAGCACTGAAGATATGCATAGAGCTTACGCAAGCAGTTACATAACTAGCGGGTAAAAAGAAAGGCAGACACCCTCCACTCAGATACAGCCAAACGGTATTTACTGTTCAGACTACCTGTGTTGTTCTTTGGCAAAGCAACCATAGAAATCGGTTTTCAAGAGGATTTTTCTACCGTGACAAGAGGATAGCACTAGTTGACGCTACACAAACCTCTCTCGCAAAGACAAATTTATGGAGAGAGAGAGAGAGAGAGAGAGAGAGAAAGTCGTCTCTCTCTCTAAGAATTAAGAGAAACAAGCACTGACAGTTTTTAATGAATGAAAAATCCACCTTACCTCATAAGCTACTTAACTATTGACAGAAAGACACTGAAAAGAGTTCGTGCCTTGTAGATTGCGTATTAAAGCTGTGTGTGTGTGAGAGAGAGAGAGAGAGAGAGAGAGAGAGAGAGAGAGAACCGCATGTATGCATCAGTAACCAAGTTGGGCGTTAGCGAGGCAAACGTTACATAACTGGGTTTACGTAAGGAGAGAGAGAGAGAGAGAGAGAGAGAGATCCCATGGCACAAGCAGGGAGGAGGTCGGGAGTCGATGGGGTTAGCGGATATCGGAATGGCGAGGGGAGGAAAAGAGGAAGGGGCTTCATTGCCCATGCACAGGATAAAGTGAGGAAATGGTTATTAACTGCAATAATAACACAGATGTGCTAAAAAAAAGTATATTTGAAGGTGATCAGGAGGATGAGGAAGCCACTAGCAAGAATTCCTAATGCAGCGCAGTGAGGGCAGAGGTCGAGAAGGTGAGCTTTCGAGCTTTCTGCTCAGTGATTGAATTTCTCTGGCGTGGCAATAAAACTAATGTTGAAGATCGACTACCAACTCAAAAACGCGTTCTCTCTCTCTCTCTCTCTCTCTCTCTCTCGTTTTTCTCCTCTCTCTTTTTCCCCTATATATATATATATATATATATATATATATTCTATATATATATATATATATATATCCTATATATATATATATTAGGCAGGACAGCTAATCAGCCACATATGAAGATATGAGGGCAGTGGAAACACTGCTATATAAAAACAAAAAAAATATCAATGGTAAAATTCAACGGTAATTACTGAATAACTGTTAGGCTAGGATAGTAAACCAGGCTTCGTTTTAAGTAACAACAACTAAACCATAAATTGATTGAAGAAGTGCAAACATACAAAAAATAACGCTATGAGGGGAAATAAACATCTTCA
Source organism: Macrobrachium nipponense (assembly GCF_015104395.2). Taxonomy (NCBI): domain Eukaryota; kingdom Metazoa; phylum Arthropoda; class Malacostraca; order Decapoda; family Palaemonidae; genus Macrobrachium; species Macrobrachium nipponense. The sequence continues at coordinate 60,983,500 of NC_087203.1, read as the reverse complement.
AAGGGAAGTTAGAAAAACATGGCGAAAAAGAAGAACGTACGAGCATTCCTAGTATTCAAATCTGTGCCAGCGTTACACTTGTACATGATAAAACTTTTAACCAAAAGCTTTCTCAGATTATTTCAAGACAGAGGAGCAGTTAAAATGAATCTAATTCCAAAGAATCCTCTGAAGATTTTATCTTTATTCAATACTAAAGAAGGTTTAAGCGATCTTATGATGTCTGGGGTGATATATAAATTCGGTTGTCCTTGGTGTTCTCGAGGAACTTAAGCGAATTGCACCCTGAGACTTCTCAAGGAACGTGCCGACCCTCACAGAGGTGTTAGCTATCGAACGGGCAATAAATGAGTCATCCCAAGTTTTCGAATATAAGAGAGCATGCCAAACAATGTGATCAATTTAAAATCATTACAAGGTCCTCTTCCCAGCTAGCACTATCTATTCTGGATCACTAACTATCAGAAAGAAAGTACCATTGTTGAATCCCCAAAGCTCCTGGATTCCCCCCCCCCCCCCCCCCCCGCCCTTTTCTCTCTCTCTCTCTCTCTCTCTCTCTCACCTGTCGTAACCGGCTTTTTTGCTTTTCAGCTACCCACATTCCCTCTTTCTCCCTTCTATACAGGTTGGTACCTCCAGCAATGACTAATCTATCCTTATGTACATTTGCTTTTAAAGAGATTTTTGTACAACTTATTTGCATTTATAATCCACAATATTTATTCTTTTATTGCAGCCTTGAACATGAGACTAGTTATCTTGAAACGTTGGCACAAATAAAGATGTTTTATGTATCAGTCTGTTTCCACTGCCCTCATAAATATAACACGTATTAAACGACTGAATACTCTAAAGGCAACAGTGATCCCTTAACAACTTACCAGTATTGCAGAAAATCAGACTAAGTTCATCAAAACAGGTGTGAGGTAATCTTGTAAGTAATTAAATTAATCAAAGGGCATCACTCCATCAACAACTTTAAAAGTCTAAGTATTTCCCTGATTTCAGAAGTCTAAGTACTTCCCTGGTTCTAAGTCACTTCATGAAAATTGAAGGAAAGCAAATCAATTACCACTCTATGTTTCTACCTAACATAATCATAATCAAATGAAAATATACTGGTTAGAAATGAAACACTTATAAAAATTTTAAATACAAAAATTTATTATTAAACTCAAAATTTATAAGTGAAATTCACAATATCAGGAAAAATTACTGTTACTTGAAAACAAAGTAAAGTTTAATTAATTCTTGAATCAAATTAAGCAAAATTAAATCAAAATTAACTTATCACAAAATTCAAGAAAATTAATTCAATTGAAATTCAAAAGTGTTAGGCAATAATTGAAAATTTGAAATTAATTCACAAGTGCTAAACAATAATAAAACTTGAAAAGAATTCTAAGTAAATGCAAATTAATTCACAAATCAAAAGTGTTAGGCAATAATTGAAAGTTTGAAATTAATTCACAAGTGCTAAACAATAATAAAACTTGAAAAGAATTCTCAGTAAATGCAAATTAATTCACAAATCAAAAGTGTTAGGCAATAATTGAAAATTTGAAATTAATTCACAAGTGCTAAACAATAATAAAACTTGAAGAAAAGAATTCTAAGTAAATGCAAATTAATTCACAAGTATTAAATTTAATTAAATGTGCAATGATTAAGCAATGAAAATAACCAAGTCAATTAAATTGTGAATGCAAATGAAAATATAAAATAAAAAGACAAACTTCAATAAGAAAATGAAATAGTGCACAAACAATGGAACAAACACAAAACACAAAAAATATGCAATGTGTAAAAGTGTAAATCTTTTTCACTCAAAACAATATAACCATCAGTTTTTACCAAACCTTCACAGCCATCTGTTATTAGTTATTAGTTAACCACAGTTCCTATCTGTTATTAGTTAACCACAATCACTATTCCTAACCGTTATTAGTTATTAGTTGCAACTATTAAAAATATAGCACACTTTACCTTTTTGGTATATCAACTTCTTTCTTTCTTTGCTGCAGGCTTGATTCACACTTTCACAAAACCCAGGCGCCGTTACGAAACAATGTTTGTTCAGATTCCACAAAAAAATAAACTAAATAACACTAAACAAACTCTAAGAAATATCAAATATGAAATTCTAAGTTACGAGTGACCAATTTACGTTACGTTAATATAATCTCAAAGATGTCGCGAGAGAGAGAGAGAGAGAGAGAGAGAGAGAGAGAGAGAGAGAGAGAGAGATGTTAATGCCTCGAGGTTCTAAGATATAATGAAATCTCTTCCTTGCGGAAACTGGACTGAGGAGATGACACAAAACGTATTTGGCTCGAATGCTTCAAGAAAGTTTGAAATCTGACGCAATCTTCATAAAGAAATGTGCAATCCCCACGTGGCTTTGATCAAAGACATACACGTACAAGACAATTCTGCTCAATAGACACGTACCCGATTGAAACGGAGGTTGAGCGATAATTAAGATTGACATGTTTTGATAACAACGCAAGACTCGATTCGATCGCTATCAAATGCGTCGACAGATTTAGGAAAGCAAATGGATCTCGCAGACCCTCCAATCTCAAAGTGTTGACATAAAAGGGGAAACAATCATAGCTTCGAACGGACAAAGAAAATCTCTCTCTTTTTACGTTCTACATTATAATATATATATTCTTTTACATTATGTTATGCGAAATCTGAACACACATTTAAAACATCCTAACTCTAAGCTATCTAGGAATCTGAAAAAATGTTACACAATCTTACATGACATTTCAAAGAGGGGAAATATTGATTTTGAAAGTAGCACTATATAATAATAATATATATATATATATATATATATATATATATATATATATATATATATATAATATATAAATATATATGGTGTTGGCAAGACGTGAAAATAGACATATATATTAAAATAAATGAGGTTGATAACCTTTGCTCATGCCGGATAGAAACAGATGCAAGACAGTGAATTCCTCAAATAGAAAACACGCCGTTTCTAATACAAGATGCGTGCTCATTCCAGAGATATGAGGTAAACTACAAGGGAGGTTACTTTAGGTTGTTACAGGCCACCAAGTGCACTAGGTGATCGTGTACATGGGAACAGAGGAAAAGACTACCATGCGTACGTTCGTGTGTTCAGTAGCATGCGTGCATCCATACGTCTATTGGTGGGCGTACATACATACGATGGTTACAAGTGAATGAGATATAATCTCTAGCATGTGAATTAAAATATGTGTGAGGTAATCTTAATTAAAGGGCATCACTCGTGCAAATTCAAATTTAAGTATTTCCCTGATTCTGTTTTATTTGTGGGAAACGTCACAATTATCACTCTATATTTCTACCTAAACAAAATAAATTATAGCTGGTGGTTCAATGAAATGCTCATATAAATTTTAAATACAAAAGTTTATTTCTAAATTCAAAATTTATAAGTGAAATTCACAATCTCAGGGAAATTGTTATTACTTGAAAACAAAAGTTTAATTAATTCTTGAATTAATTATTAAGCAAAATTCAATCAAAGTTTATCAAGAAAATTAATTAAATTAAATCATAAAGCAATAATTAAATTTGAAATTAAATTTAATTAAATGCAAGTTAATTCACAAGTGTAAGATTCAAAATGTACACAATAGAATATTATTCAAACTAATTAAACAAAATAAAGACAATACAGAAAAACATAATGCATAATATGAAAACAATTAAAGCATTGACAGTATAATCATTAAGCATATAAAAAAAAATGGAATATGTGAAAATAACAAAGCAAAAGATAAATGTTTAGAAATAATAAAACGTTGAAGTGCACTTCACAACATTTGTAAAAATACCTTATACCCAGCTGCAGCGTCAATCAAAAGGCCTGTTACAATTTTACACTTTTTCACTATTTTCTTGGGCGCCTTCACAGATTTAACAAAATTAATACTTATGTTCAGATTCCACAAACAACACATATATTACTAAGAATTATAAAAAAAATGAGTGACCAGCTCGTTACGTTAAGTTACTGTTACAGCCTTGCGAGCGAGCGAGAGAGAGAGAGAGAGAGAGAGAGAGTATAACGCACGCCGCTCGTCTCAAAGCGAAAGAATGAATCAATTCCTCTCGCCCCATAAGCGTATGGGGTGGGCGATTAGTCTCTAGTTCAATACGAAAACATATTACGTCATCTCTATAGGAATAGCTAATACAAGACTCCTTTGTTCCATTACAGGACCGCCCGTGATGTGTATACATCGATAAAAAAATGCTGGACTAAGACATTCTCAAAGAGCAAAGCAACTCCCTCCCAAAGGCTTATGAGCTTTCACTCTCTGTGTGTTACGGTACTTAAAAATGAAAAGTGGATCACTTAAGGCATGTTATCTTTAAATTTGGGAAATCTGAACACAGAAACAAACATTTCATACTACGATACACAAGTTCTGATGTGAATTAATCATATTACCACAATTATAATTGCATTCCAAACTTACATTATAAGATTCCTCCCCCCAGAAGATTAGTTATTCCGGGTTTGAATCCAACGATTCACAACGGGATAAATAATCGGCAACTACATTGTTCTTACCAGATATGTGCTCAACCTTTATATTATACTGTTGCAAGCACAAAGACCACCTGGTCAGTCTTTGATTATGGTTTTTCATCCGCTGTATGAATGACAGTGGATTGTGATCAGACAACACTAACAGTTCTTCCTTCCTAGGTCTGTTCACATACACTTCAAACTTTTTCAATGCTGTGATTAAGGCTAGAGTTTCCTTTTCAATAGTTGCATAGTTTTTCTGATGCTTTTTCAGTTTCGAAGACAGGAAACACACAGGGTGTAGAAGGTTATTTTCATCTTCTTGAAGTAGAACAGCTCCAATTCTGCAATCAGAGGCATCAACTTGTATCACAAATTTCTTATTAAAGTCTGGAGCTTGAAGCACGGGTCTTGAAGTTAAAATGGCTTTTACCTTCTCAAAGGATTCTTGACATTCTGGAGTCCAAACAAACTTAGCTTTGGGACAAGTTAAGTCTGTCAAGGGAGCTACTATGGCTGAGAAATTTGGACAGAAACGACGATAGAATCCAGCCATGCCCAAAAATCTTTGTAGTTGCTTCCTAGTAGTAGGGGGGGTAGCCTTACGGATACCTTCCACATTAGCATTCACCGGAGCGAGAAGGCCTTTTCCAACTTCAAACCCAAGGTACTGAACAGTCGCCTTCCCAAACTCACTCTTCTCTAGGTTGAGTGTTAGTCCTGCCTCTTGTAGTTTCTTGAAAACTTTCTTCAGGATCTGCAGATGTTCTTCCCACGTTGTAGAGTAAATGACTATGTCATCAAGGTATACACCTACTCCTTCTATAGATCCTAGCAGTTGATCCATCACTCGTTGAAATGTGGCTGGTGCATTCATCAGACCAAATGGCAATACAGTATACTGATACAATCCAAAAGGAGTAATAAAAGCTGACAGGAACTTCGCATTTTCATCTAAGGGTATCTGATAATATCCCTTCAATAAGTCTATCTTGGAAACAAACTTGGCTTGCCCAATATTATCAAGTAACTGATCTATAAGAGGCAAGGGATAATTGTCAGCCATACTTATGGAATTCAGTTTCCTATAATCAGTACACATCCTAAAGGAGCCATCAGGTTTCTTCACTAACACACACGGAGAACTGAAGTGACTTGAACTGGGTTCTGCTAATCCATGTTGCAGCAAATACTGAACTTCTTTCTTCAGAACATCTCGATGATAAGGTGATAAGCGATAAGCTCTTTGCTTGAACGATTTTCCATCTTCTTTGATCTTGATTTCATGTTTGGTCAGATTGGTACATCTGGGTACATCTGCAAAAATCTCTGTGAAGCTTCTAATCACTTCACTCAATTCCTCACCTTGCTCAACATTAAGATGTTTCAGTTTACCCTCCAAATTTTCCAAAATTGAAGAATTATTCATCTTGCTTTCAGCTCCCAATTCATAGCCATCATCGTCTTCTGTAGATGAAGTTGTCTGTATTATTGACACAGTTTCAGTTCTAGTGTGTGAGAAGTAAGGTTTCAAAAGGTTCACATGTATCTTCCTCTGTCGTTTTCTTCTTTCTGGTGTTTCAATCACATAAGTTCTATCACTTAACTTCTCAATTATCCTGTAGGGACCTTGAAATTTATTTGTAAGGGGAAATCTCTTGACTGGCAGAAACACTAACACTTGTTGACCAACACTAAAACTTCTTAGTTTAGTCTATCTGTCATAGTTCTTTTTCATTTTCTCTTGACTCATTTTCAGATTCTCTAAAGAGAATTTTCTAATCTCTTCCAACCTTTTCCTTAAGTTCTTCACATACTCTCCTTGGATTTCCTCTTTATTTTCTACCCAATTTTCTGCAAGAATCTTCAAAGGTCCTCTCACTTCTCTTCCAAAAATCATCTCATTAGGTGAACATCCCATGCTTTCTTGATAAGCATTCCTAACTTCAAATAACATTAAGGGTAAACCAACATCCCATTCTCTTCCTGACTCAGAACAATACTTTGTCAACATACTTTTCAATGTCTGGTGGAACCTTTCCAAGGCACCTTGAGTTTCTGGATGATAAGCAGTTGATAACTGTTGTTTTACCCCTAATAAGTGCATCACATCCTGGAACAACTTGGAAGTAAAGTTCGTTCCTCTATCATTTTGTACAATTTCTGGTATACCAAACTTGGAGAAAAACTCCAATAGTTTCTCAGCTACTATCTTGGCAGATATGTTTCTGACAGGGATCGCTTCAGGATATCTGGTAACAGGACACATTAATGTCAACAGATATTCATTTCCTTTCTTCGTCTTCGGAAGCGGTCCAACATATCTATAATCACCTTGTTAAAGGGTTCTCCTCTCTAACTTCTATAGGTTGTAAGGGGGCTTTCTGAATGGTTTCATTAGGTTTTCCAGCTATCTGGCAGGTATGACACTCTCGACAGAACCTGCTAACATCTTTATGAAGTCCAGGCCAGAAAAAATATCTCATGATCTTCTCCACAGTCTTCCTGACTCCCATATGTCCAGATTCATGAGCTACTGCTACCACTTGCTTTCTCAATGGACATGGAATCAAAATCTGATGATATTCGCCCCATTCAGCATTTCCGGGTATATCTGAAGGTGTATACTTCCTCATCAGTAAACCTTCCTTCAGATAATAACAGGTAGGAGTTTGTTGCATCTCTTCCTGATCAACAACTCTGAAGAACAAATCAGCTAACGATGCATCCCTCTTCTGCAAGTCCATTAGCTTCTCTCTTGTTACCTGTCCAACTTCAATAGTTGAACTATCAATATCTGCTACCTCAGCTACTGTAGTTTCACTTCTATCTTCAGGAACACCTTGACTACTCGGAGTCTCTTCAGGAACAACAGATTCTTCATTTTCTTGGGAAATCTCTTCTCGGTCAGCTCCACGGGAGGCATCACTCCCCTGGAACAATTGTTATAAGTTCAAAGATCCTTCACTTGATCCATCTTGGGCGTGCAAATCCTCAGTTTCTTCACCAACAGTCGTAATTCTCCTCATACTTCTGGTAGTTACACAACTAGGGAATAGGTGGGGGTTATTCTTCTCCAACTCTACCGTAGGACTAATCCTCAACGGTTTGTCTGTCACTACAGGACAAGGAACAAATGGAACACCACCAACTTCATTTCCCAACAGAACATGTACACCTTCCACAGCCAGTGAGTCCTTTACAGCAAAATCAACACTCCCTGTCACCAATTCACAGGACAGGTGTAAGCGGCATATAGGAGTTACTTCCTCTCCTCCTATAACCTTCAAAATAACTGAATCTCCAGTGAGATTCTTCTCCAACATTGGGTGAGCACCACGTAACACCACACTATGGTTGCTCCCTGTATCACGTAAAATCTTGACTGGTACCTGCACACTCTCTTCCTGAGTTGCCAGTGTACCCTCATAGATATATGGCTTAAAAGCCTCCAAACTGCTCAGCCACTCACTGCTTGAAGTTACATTTCCACTGGTTGCTAAACACTCAGCTTGTTTAGTTTCAGTCCTCCCTGTAGTCGGATTCCTCCCCACATTGTTCTTAACAGTCTGTTTGACCTGGTCACCTCTTACTATTTGACCAACAGGCTTGGACTGCTGATAATTCCAATAACACTCTTGACTGAAGTGTCCTGCTCTTCCACACTTGAAGCAGACAACATTAGGCTTTTGCAACTGTCTTGCAAAATTAGATGAGGATTTCACATTAGCTTGTTGAGGAGTATTATTAGTTGCAGGTTTCCCGCTTATAAAATTGTTCCTGAAACCTGGATGAGACTTAAAACCTGGGCGTGGTTGACTCTGGTACTTGACATTATAATTACGCCTGCTACTAATTATATTGTAGTCCTCACTCAGTGTAGCAGCTTTGTCAAGTTTTTTAACCTCTCTCTCTCTCAAATAGGCTCTTATATGCTCAGGAATACCTTTAAAATATTGCTCTAAAACAACTAACTCTTCTACCTCTTCAAAAGTTGTAACTTTAGCTGCCTCCAACCATCTTTTAAAACACCCTCTCACTTTATAAGCATAATCCAAGAAAGTTACTTTTTCATCCTTTCTTAAGTTTCTGAATCTTTCATTGTAGTACTCTGGGGTCAACTGGTATACTTGTAGCACATTATGTTTGAGCACCTTATAGTCTTTACACTGATCAGCTGTTAAGGCTAGATAAGCACTTCTCCCTTTACCAATCAAGACACTTTGTAGCAAAACTGACCATTTATCTTCTGGCCATCCCATACCTGAAGCCACTTTCTCAAAGTGATCAAAGAACTCATCTGGAGCCTCTTCAGTAAACTTAGGGATTAACTTCTGCACTCTTACTACATCAAATGCAGGGTCTTGATTACCATGGTTAGGGTTAGACGGTGTTGCAGGTAATGTGGATCTAGCTCTTATCAATTCCATCTCCCTTTCATGTCTTGCAATTTCTCTTTCCTCTTTTATCCTTTGCCTTTCATCTTCTGCAGCTTTTTCTTCTTCTCTTTCTCTTCTTTCTTGTTTTTCCCTGTCTATTCTGTCTTTTTCAGCTTGTATTCTCTCTCTTTCAGCCTGTATTTTCAGCTTGATCAAACTTTCTTCTGCTTCTATGCGTCTGAGTTCTAACTCTGCATCACTTTTCTCTTTCTTTTCTACTTGCTTATTTATAAGATCAGCCTGTGCTACATTCAACAACTCTTGAGCTAGTTCTAACTCATCATCATCAGTTATTCTACCAGAGTCTATCAATGCTTGCATGGCAATGCATTTGATTTGTGCTTTTATCATGCTACTAGTCACATGACAACCACATGCTGCTGCTAGAGCACTCCACTGTGCCTTAGTCAAAGTAGTTTCAGACAACACTTGGATGGAAGGGGCTGCTAAAAATTCCTGAGTATCGAATGGAGCCATTTTTCTCAAATACAATTCTTACAATAAAATGCAAAAACAAATATATGGTCACTCTTCTAACAAAATATATTCCTAACACCACCAGTATAAGCTAGAGTGATAATGTGATTTGTTTTCCTCCCTGGTTTCTGGGGATCATTGATACTTGGTACATAAAGTGCCAAATATCCCGGGTCTGGGCACCATCAATACTTGGACGAAGTGGTGTAGAGTATCTGGGTCTGGATACCATTAATACTTGGTGCATGAAATAGTCAAAGATCTGTGTCTGGACACCATTAATATTTGTTAACCCAAATTGCCAAGTATCTGGTTACTACACTTACCATTTGTACTTGCTAATACAAGAGACCCTTTTATTCCTGGGTCTGGGACACCCTTTGTACTTAGGGCACAGTTCATTCAAGTACCTGGTTGTTACTTACCTCACTACAGACAGACACCTGACCCTTCATCACAATATATATAATATATATATATATATATATATATATATATATATATATATATATATATATATATAAAGGTTTTTGCCACGACGGAAAGAAATGAAAAAGAAAACGAGATTTATATACTTCGTGATCAAGTTATTCATATATATATATATATATATATATATATATATATATATATATATATATATTGTATGAACAACGGATGTGGATCACTCACTTGTATTTGCATCTATCCTGAATAAGGAGGGACAATCACAAAGTAAAGTGAGGCTGAGGGCCTATTTCACAGTAGGCATTGATTATGCAAATTCTAAGGGGTAGCTTATTACTTATATTTACATTCACAATCATACTAAAGAATAGATAACACCTTATGGGTTTAATTAATGATGGATCAGATCTTGAAGTAGACGAATTGGTGGCCAGTCTGGCTGGTCACGCGGTACATAGGAGACTCAAAGAAGGGGAAGAATCCTGGATCAACACGAAGCGAGAAGCCAGAATCCACAACGGCTCAATTGTAGCCTGTAAGAGGCGATTTCTATATAAGCGGGGGGTGCGCCATACACATGAACATTGATCAAGGAATACGCGTAAGGTACAAAGGGCCCAATCACGTGAAGAATATCTTATGTTAATAATCACTTGAAGGGGGAGCTGTTACATTACTGATTAATTATGAGGGCAAGCAGTTATGTTAAGGATAAATTTCGAATTGAAGAATTTAGTTGCTGGTTATTAACTCGACATAGGTACGTTATTTCACAACTGGGGTAATCTCTGGCTGATCCCCAGTAACACTGCAATTATAATGCAGCACAAATAAAACACAATATCACTAGAGCACAGTTCAATGGTAGCATAATACGATTATACCCCGATTATACCCCAATGCAATTATAATAAAGTACAGGAATTGCTCAGGAGAATGAAAGGAAATTAAGTCAGAGATTGAGATTGTCTGACTGCTGGAATTTGGTATTGGCATATTACCTGGTGGGAGAATGGAGTTCATGTTCCTCAGGGCACCCATGGGGAAGGAAATTTACTTGGTAGGACACTATACGCATGCTAACAGTAGCCTTCTAGAGAGGAGGGGTCTGTGGCTCAAAGGGAGCAGATAATCTTGCTCGTCTGAAGCAGAAGTGCCTCATGCTGATTCCCAGCATTCCCTTCTTTTTTATAACTACAGAGAGAGTTCACCAGAATCCTGTTAGGTGGTGCTACTTGTTCTTCCACACCTTTCCCACGTGGTCTGCACATGGTGTGGTAGCCAATATGGCGGCCAGGCGACCGCATTTTCTCTCTCAATCCCCAGGTAAGCTGCAGACATAAATTCATAGGCAGTCAAAGGGACAAGAGGGGAGTAAGAGTTAATCCCTCAATTGTAGCGGACTGTTGACTGGAGGGCGAGTTTCAACTGTATTTAATTATGAATAAAATTAAAAATGAGTACTATGAATAAAATTAAGAATGTAATTACTTTTAATCAGAGATGGCATAAAACTTCTCAAAATATATGTATGTGAGTGTGTGTGTGTGTGTGTGTGTGTGTGTGGTGTGTGTGTGTGTGTAATTGTAATAGCCACAATTCCCTCTCAACTTCTTGAATACTTCGCACTATTTTTGGATACACTTGTCACTACTAAACCTTGAGATCCAAATGTAAGAAAATGAAGAAAAGAGAGAAGAATTCAGTCGAGAATTTAAGAGGTAATTGGGGCTATTACAGTTACACATGTATCTGGTAAAAATTACCTGTAGATTCTACATATACATACATTACATAATATATAATTTATATATATATATATATATATATATATATATATATGATATATATGATGTATATATATATATATTATATATATATATATATATGTATATATATATATATATATATATTATATATATATATATATATATATATATATATATATATATATATTATATATATATATATATGCATATATTAGTTATTGCTTAGTTCTCAATAATTCAGACATTTTTCCAGTTGACAAGGGGGATAAGTATAGCCACCAGTATTGGAGTGACAGGAGATTTTGAAGTGGTTTGGACTTGGTGAGTCACCAAGAAAAACGCCTGGAAAAGCTAAGCCCCAACCCTAATTAAGCCCCCCCCCAATCTTATTCCATTTACTGGCGCTCCAACAGGCCAAGTCTCTAACCTAGAGCAATGTCGCTGGCAACCACCGATTCCTTTATAAGGCAAGGGTACCCACCAAAATCAGTTCAGTTACAAATCTACTTGCTATCCTGGAGAACTCGCTGTCAGCCTGAGGCCCGAAACTGGAGAGCAGGTGGTGGACTCAAACTTCTCACACTAAGTCTGCTTGCCACGCAGTGATCTTTCAGTCTGCCCGATGACTGAAGCTGTTGGCAGGAAGTGAACTCACACCTCAGACTTTCTCATGCTGAACAGAAGTGCCAATTCCCAGAAGTCGCCAATGACTTGGATCACAAGCAAAACCCAAGAAGCAATGGAAGATAATGTGCCCTGGAAGGGAAATTGGTTGCCCAGTATCTTTTTCTTCACCCCAATATCTCTTTCACAATTCATAATTTAATTCAATTCCCCTTCCTCTGACTTTACAACATTGTATTTTTCAGTACCAGTGTGTGTCCCTTGCTAGAAGTGCATAGAGTAACGCCATTCCCTTGCTAGAAGTGATCAGAATAACACAATCTACTTTACTTGTGTATTAACTATTCCTAAGCAAGATATTATCTTGTTAGTTTTCTCATCTTGAATTATTTTGCTTCCAGACGTGGTACCAGTGTCATTTACCGGGTAGATGTTCCACCAGTGATACTGATTTGCCAAGAGAAGTCCCCCCTACCAGGCTTTATATACAACTTGGAATTACTTAATCTACTAATTCCCAATTCAGTAATTTATTGTACTACATTTTCATTTTAGTGAGATATGTAACCTTTGATTTACCATTGTGCTTTTAAATAAAGTAATTTTAAGAAGCAGATTTCTCACCTGGTGACCTTCCAATTATTTGTACTTTTTTTCTGGTTGTGTCATTTCGATGGTTTTATTGCAAAGTCCTATTGAATGCAGTAAACTATAGTGCCAATCAAAAAACTTAATAATAATCTATACATGAATTTTACCAATACAAAATAACATAATATAATTATTAATATATAGATATACATGATTTTACATACAATACATAATATATAGTATAGATAATATATATTATAATATAATATATATATATATATATATATCTTAATAATAATATATATATTTAATTTTACATCAGAACATATATATTATAATAATTATATATATATATATTATATATATATATATATATATATATATAATATATTACACACATTTATCTAATAAAAGGAGGCCATAAAAATGCCAAAATATAGAAAGTAAGTACTATATTTCAGAAACTGCTGTCTCTCCCTCCAGGTAGCTAATGAGACAAAATAGGCAGTATTTATACCAAGAGATCCATCCACAGGTAATCCGTTTGACTAGGTCACCCCCACCCTGATAATTTCTCTTTAATCTTCTTAAGCTTTGATTGAAGGAAGATTTTTATTTATGATATCTGAATCCCAGACACCCTTTGAGATGTTCATTACAAGTCTTTATTTAATCAAGGCTGACTCTATCATCTGGCTTTTGTATAGACATTTGCTGCTATAAATTATATTTGGCAAATTCCACCTTATTCTGTGATTATGGTTATTTATATGGTTAAAAATAGTTGAGCTCAGTTGACCATACCTAACTGACTGTTCATGTTATATTAATCTCTGAGGAAGTCTTTTTCCTGTAAAGCCGATGTAAGATTGGTCACAGTCCATGCAAGGGATTTTGTATACTCCTGTGTCCTTGGGGATTGTCCTTTGTTGGGCATTAATCTGGGATTTGGCTAGGGTATTTAGGTAGGTAATGGCAAAAGGGTTGGATTTTCTGAGAATCTGGGTCACTGTCTTAATCCTGTCCAGGTGTGGGATTTTTATTTTATTGTTGGATGTCTCCCTGGTCTTGTCTTGTGAGGGTCAGTAGACTATTCTGACTCGGCAGTTTTCTCCCTTGTATTACTACAACGAACAAAGACAAAACCCCTTTTAATGGGTTCTCCCTGGGATTAGTTTCTGGATGATAAATGAGCTGTCATACCCCATCAGGGTTAACGACTGACTGATGTCAAAACCTCCACAGGGTCACTTGCACTTATGGGGTACTGTTGTAATATGGTCCCATATTAATTTGGAAAACAACCATTAAAGTATGAACTTTCTGCCAAGTTGCTAAAATTCACGTCTCATGGGAGGAGGTTCCTTGGCTTATCTCTAACTTTCTACCTGACCTCGCCCCTTTTTACCTGACCTGGTCCTAAGCATTGTTGTTGGACCCTCAAGTTCCCAACTTCTCCACGCACCTCAACCTCTCTCGATACACCTGCACTTGTATTGTTCTCTCTGTTTCGCACTTCTCTGCCAGCATTCAAATGTCTTTTTCAGGTTCTGGTAGACGATTAGCAGCAAAAATGAAGGATCCAAGAATAAATCACCCCTCAACGGACTTGGACTTGGGTTTTGAGAACAACAATATCCAGTTTTGACAGGATGGTACCAGTTCAGATACCTGGGTATAAATATGGCCTGCTTGGGCCCACCAAATTGCATTTGCTCGTGACCAGTAAGATACGGCATACTGTCCTGGCCAGAAGACATAATTCTGATAGTGATTGAGTACTCGTGGCAGTCTGATCTGCTCTTTGACTCCAGCTTTGTCTCAGTATATTATACCTGACGACTGCCTACCACTCTCCTTGAACATTGTCTTGAAGCTGAGGTGGCTAGTAATATCAAGAACTGTGTATCCAGACTCTGCCTACAAGTCTGATTGACGAATGCCCTTGGCTTGGTTCTTGATTGATGAAGACTTGTTTTCTAACTCTTTGGTGAAGCCCTGCAAGTGACTTATGTCCCATGGATGACGACCTAGTAAAGACTATGCCCGCCAGTCTACAATCTAAGGTAACTGAAAATGAACAATTGTTCTGTCGGCTCTTCACCCTTCTTCCTAGCACTCATTCTTATTATCAGCTGTGTTTTCTCTTTTCATTCCCATTCCTAGATTTCCGTCTCCCTACGGGACCATGGAGTATTTTGTGTGATATAACTATCACGCTGATTGAATTTTGCTTCTCTAAAATAACGTTTAAGCTTAAAGCAGTTCATGAAATGTTAAAGAATTAATCGTCTGTAGAAGTCTTACATTTTGCCGTGTAACTTTTGCTTTTCAATTACCAGCATTTCATGCAGGAATACTTTTCAGATTCATATATATTGACCCATTGTGTGCCTGCCCCTGTAGATCAACAGTGCCACTCACTCAACTCTGCCAGAGCCTATGTTGGGGTATCATATCCCTGAATGCCAGCGACTCTCAAGCTCGCTTATAGTGCTCCACTGCGTAGAGTTATTGTGCATTGTTAAATTTAGTTCATGATCTGTAAACTTATGTCCATACTTGACTTTGTAGGATGAAAGATTGCTTTCATTCTGGTGGCACTTTGCCTTGCTATTGTGCATAATAGAAGGACCATTATGTTACAAGTGCCATGGAGCCAGATAGTGCTCTTGTAATTGTAAATCTTCTGATTTCCCTTTTCGAAATGATATTAATTTATGGACAGCGTACGTGTTATATTTAGTCCTTATCTTAGTTAATGATTTCCGTTATTTTAAAGGGGTGTACTCTTATTTTTCTGTTCACAGTCTGCATGCCATTAGTCAGCAACTGGGTAGATTGAGCACCAGGAAATAATTTTTCCAAAATTTAGGATTTTGTAACTGTACTAACCCCGCCATTGCAACTATGAATATATATATATATATATATATATATATATATAATATATCTATATATATATATATATATATATATAATATATATATATATATATATATATAAATATATATATATATATATGATATATATGTTATATATATACATATATATATACATTATATATATATATATGAGTGTGTGTGTGTGTGTGTTTGTGTGTGTGACTGTATAGGAAGAAAACCATATACTTCGAAAACACTACATTTATTGCATGGACTTTACTTATGTTTCTCGCATGCGAATAAAATTAATATGGATAGCAAAAGAATGAAAGGAAGAAAAGACAGGTGAAGCCAAGGAAACTTCAGTAGAAGGATATCCAAGTCAGTCCGTTTACAAACTGGTGTCAAGATAACAGCAATTGCATAACAACTGCTGTGTCAAAGTCGCTGATAAATTAAATTCACTCCATATGTCACCTAGCAACTAGTGCTTGGGTCCCACCTTAGTCAGCTATGAATGTGCCGAGAGCCTTGCCAACTTTTCTGTCGTCGTGATTTATAAACATCAATGAAAATGAATGAATTAACAAATGTATCAATACATGCACCACATCTTAAGACACCATTTATTATTTATTATTATTTAGATCGGGGCTTTACTCTTTCTAATGTGGGTTACATATTTTATTTCCATAATAAGCTTTTGATAAATATTATACATCTAACATATTTTACAGAAAAAACACAAGAAAAAAGTTAGTTTTTAAAGCATCATACGTGCACCAAGTATTGTTTTTGCAATCATGATCATTACCTCATATTGAAGCGACAACATCAAGTATGTTTACGATACCCCAGATGCCCCGACGAAAATGGGAAATATCTGCATAGAAACAATGACACAAGCATGAGTGAGAACTAGAACAAGTATGAAAATTATTAACGCAACTATCTTGCTCCCTCTGGGTTTAGTTGATATGCATTTAAAGGCTGAGTGCAATTAATCCCTATTACCCAGGTTTTAGCACACAAAAAGACAAGAGGTTCGAATCCTATTCTGTTAAGCCAAGTGGAAATAAATTGTATATTAGTGGTCTTTCCTTCTGATTCTATAAGAATGTCAGGAAATTTTGAATGATAAAAAAATAATAATAACTACAGCATGGATTCTGAGTGTTAAGAGAAGCTGCAATAAAAAATGAATCATTTATAAAATATATCAGAAATAAAATTGTTTTTTGACCTGGCCGATGACCAAACTACAATAGTAAAAAACACTTGAGAAAAAGAGCTTGTTTTCCACTCTGTGGCGTGAGAACCAATGTGGGATTCCTAGTTTTTAGTTAACGACCATTAGGCAGGAATCGATGAACAAATGTATGGCAAATGAAAGTGTAATGGGGCTGCATGTTCATAAGGCAGTAATAGCCTTCTAGTGACTCTAGTCCATTAGCTAAGTAATTCAGCAGTTCCCAGATCTAAAGCAAGTTGATGTTATCGTGTTTCCCAACAATTATAATTAAAATCGAAATTGGATGGAAAAATTAATATTAAGAGGGAAGAAGAAGCTGTTGAAGAAAATGAAAGATGGTTAATGCTAGTCTTGAATTACTTTTCTTTTGTATGTACCATCACGTGATTTAATCCTGCCAATTGAAGTATGTCAGCACCATAAAACCATACTAGTACACCCTATGGTATCTAACATCCTACCAACATGCAAATGAAACGGATTGTATATCTAATTTTATTTTGTCTTTTTGTACAGGCCAATGGGAGGGGCAACTATTAGCCCTTAGCTAGAAAAATTCGTGAAAAACCAAGAAAGTTGTATGAGAGAGAGAGAGAGAGAGAGAGAAAAGCTTAACGTTAATGAAAGATGAAAGTGATAGTCTCATGCATCATTACAACCGTTCATCAAATATGCAGTCCAAGCAGACATTCAAAGCATAACCGAATGACAGAAGTTAAAATGCGCTTAGTCTGAGAGAGAGAGAGAGAGAGAGAGAGAGAGAGAGGAGAGAGAGGAGAGAGAGAGAGAAGCAATCCCGTTTGAGTGATGACTGAATTACCAACAAAATATGATAAAAAAAAATCTAGAACTCCACAGAATAGTTATTCTGCAAAAGGAAATTGTACTGTTTACCAAGCAGTCGCAAAGGGGAAGTACCTTTTATGGATCGTATAGGCGAACGAAATGAATTTCCTTTTCAATACCACACTGATACTGGATGTCCATCTCTAGGAAACCGTAGATCTAAATATATACCTATATCACCGATCAATATCGCTAATGTGTTCTTAATTCACCTCAGGTTTACTACAGAAAAATTTACCCGTGCTGATTTTCTTCCAGTCAGGTGGAGACTACAAGCCAGTGTGCAATCGAACCTCAAAGCAGGGAGGAAACAAGCAGGGAATGCCAAGAAACTAACTATATCGATTATTAATTATACATTATTTTGTCATTCACTACCGAAAACACTATGGTTATCAACATAGACGCCATCTCAACTCTCTGACAACATCACGACAAAAATTCAGCAAATTTGATTGGGGTGTCACAGCCCCTTCAACATATTACAGACATTAATTCCCACCAAAAGAGGAAAGGTCCTTTTTATGAATTTCTGTTAGTTTTTAAATGTTTTTCTTACTCGTTCTTTGCTTGATTCATTAGATTTCGACGACTATTTTTGAATTTTTATGTTGGCTTTGCTTCTGTGCTAAAGTGCAGTTCCAGCAAACGCGGCCAACAACACACTTGAGTCATACACACTGGATTTGTCTTCAGAAATATAGCTGTTTTATTCACCGATATTTACTTCTTTGCTATTCTCTTTGCTTTTGTTATCCCTTGTTTTTCAGACAAGGCATTCGTTCTACTTTAAGAATGCTTTCTTTGATAATTAATAGGCGTAAGTTAGTTTCCCATGAACCCTTGCAAAAACAATAATAATAATAACAGGCTAAATGTGCAAACTCAACATATCAGAAACGCTAAGAAATCCACTTACTAATATTCCTGTTCTAGTAAGGGGGAATTCCAAGTGTTGGAACGAGGTTAGTAGTAATTGCTCAAAGTTTCTCGGTCCACATTACGTCAATTAACTTGGCCCGTTAAGATATGCCATTGATGTTGTTAACTGGCCTTTGCGTGCTGCCTTTGGAGGGACACAAACAGAATTAAATGACTTCAGAGCGACGTAGTGACTCAAACACTCAGCACCATGGCGCCCGCCTATGCCTACATAACACCTACAAAGAAAAGAATATCTGAGAACAAATAGTGTGGCACCAGTAAATATGGAATGATGAACAAAATAAATAAATGAAGCATTTAATTATAATCAAACATACCAATACTATAGATACGAAGGGTTAAGACTGCTGTAACTAGCGGCGGTATCACGTTGACCATCTTGCTAAAGAAAGTTTTTAATCCAAATCCAAAAATGTTCACTTTCAGGATGAACCTCGAGGGTGTAGTTAATCCTGATAATGGACGTAATCGAGCGTACTGTCCAACTGTTTGATTTTACTTACAGGTGATCTTTGTGTTATGCTTTTGCACTAATGAATGGGAGGTAATAGCAGGTCTCCGGTAGCCCTATAGAAAAATAAAAAAATAGGAGTCTGACCAAATAAAAGTAGGAGATATAATCATAAAGAAGTAGGAGTGCCACATGGATATGATGTGATGTTTCAAATACGACATTTTAAGCATTTAAATACATACAAGTAAGAGTAACACATGGATATGATGTGATATTTCAAATCACATTATGTACGTATGTAATAACGTTTAAAATTAATTATCAAAGAATATTCAACCAGCGCAAGTAAGAAGGTATTACTTAATCCATTATATTAAATAAAGACTTTTAAAAAGATGTATTTTCTTTAGCTTGCTCTATTTTACAACCAATTATGAAACAGAAGTTACTAGGCGCTTCCACTTGGTTTTACCCTTTTTTATTAATCTATATTTGATTCAATTATGCAACATTATCAACTTCAGATTTTCAGTAAAATAAGCATTTCACTAGCATTCAATAATACGTAAGTAATAGGCAAATAAGAAAATATTATCAATCAGAATAAATGTCAATAATTTAAAAAATGAACCTGCATATGAGCTTCACAAAACATTAAATCACTACCATTCAAGTTTTTCCTCATTGCTTAGAGAAGCAATTCATTTGAAATTTTCTTCAGTTCAACAGTTGATTTCTCCAACTTAGCTCTCCCGGACTCTAAAGGAGCCTCAGCAGCAGCTACTTCTGCAGGATCGATTTTCTTGACAACGCAAGCTTTCTTCAATCTCTGATTGGCTTCATTCAAAAATTCTTTTGATGGTTCAATCTCATCTTACTGTAATTGTTTTCCGTAGGTCTTCCTCCTTCTCTTCTTGTTACCTCTGGAGTTTCAGCTGCTTTCCTTCTTCTTTTTTCTATTCTAGTTTTTCTTCTTTGGCTCTCTTTTCTGCATCTTTCATGGCTTGGTAACTGCGCTGTGTGGACTTCGAAATGCAAGGATGATCTTGGCATTGATTGGCACTTTATTCGCACCTCCTTAGTGTTTAATTTTCCCCTGCAATGTCCAGAGACCATTTATGGATCTCTCATCTAGGCAGTTCCTTCTGGCTGTGACCACAATGTTAAGAGAGAAACCCCTCTCAACATCAGCTTGTCCATAGCTCAATGTCAATGCTGCCTTGGTAAGTTTTCAAGAGTTGGATATTTGGGGATTCCTAAACTGGTGATATTGCTTAGAATATTTGCCCAATAGAAATCAACTTGCTTCCATCTGATGCAGTGTCCTTTTGTGCTGTCATACTCATCTATTTATAACTCCTTTTTAACTACTTCATTTGCATACAACTGCCGCTTTCACATATTGTTATGCTCTGACAAGGCACGATTTTGGACATTTCACGAGAAACTTCTTTGATAGACTTTTCAGAAGACTTCTCTCAGCAGGTTGCTATTCAGTGGTACCATGTTAACCGAGTGCTTTACCACTATTGTCATCAACTTGCGAGCACCATATCTGAAAATGTAAATTTCACTTTGCTTCAGCTTTGATTCAAAAATTATTTTCTTGGTTTCTTCCACTTCCAAGGTTTCCAAAGACATCTGGTTGTCTAAGTTTGAGAGATTGATATTGCAAAAAGAATTTCCCGCCATTTCTCCAATAAGCTTCAGCTTCGCAGAACTTGACATTACACTCCTGATCATTTCTGACAATTTATCATACAAAAAGTGAATAAGAGGCTGGTCACTTTGCATTATGGTCAGGAATTTGGTGCACAAACTGCCGAATGATTTAAGAAATTGCACGCTAACTATGGTCGAAGGTGCATTCAATGCTGCAAATATTTTCTTGGTGGAATAAGAATCAGTTTTACTACCTTGTTTGGGAACAACATTGGTGAAATAATGGCGCAATGCAGCATACTGCTCAAGAACTCTTTCAATGACAGGAACTAACAAACCCCAACGGGAAATGACGTCACGCTTGAACTCTCCTTCGCTCAATCTCCAAGGGGTTCTGCACACCCCCCCCTCGGAGTCTTCCTTCCTAGTTGGATACTTACTGAAGTACTTGAAGATGGAACCAAGAAATTCCTCTATTCCCTCGTTACTGAATTCAGTCATCCTCTACCCAAATGAGTTATGAACTATGCGCAAATCATCACTAATAATGTGGTTAATCAACAAATCAATAACCAAACACATTGCCGCACTCATTCAACACACTTCTGTATTCTTATATCTGTTAAGTTATAAACTGATTTTTTTTAATCCTTTTCAAGTTTTTAGTAGGCATTTCCTAAAAAAAAGTAGGAAACGTAGGACTAAGTAGGAGGGGGGTCAGAAAAAGTAGTAAAAGTAGGAGCACTATGAGGCCTGTGATAGAGAATCACCTCTTTATTGTGACCCGCGGCCACTTCACTTAATCATCCATACAAGAGGAAATGTCAACGCCACTTTTAAAAATAATGCCAAAACTAACGCTGAAAAATTTGAATGGGTTTGGGGGAATTTGGCAGAAGTGCTAATCGCCTTCGAGCATCAATCATTTGTTGCTAGAGTATAAATGAATGAGAACAGTATGCATGAGAACAGTATTACAATTAGAAATGTTAATTGTATTGGCACAAGCTGCAGTACATGAATTGCATTAATCATCGCCGAGGCGATCCAGCAGCAAAAAAACGGCAGAATAAACCTTATATCAATAATGGAAAAACTAAGTAAAAACAAGCTCTCTCTCTCTCTCTCTCTCTCTCTCTCTCTCTCTCTCTCTCTTACCGTACGGTTACGAAATCCTATGTTACAATAATTGGATATTAAACGGAATTTGTGGCTTAATATTTGTGTGGGTATATGTATAATATATACATACATACATACATTAGATATATGCGTGTGTATATATAGTATATATATATATATATATATATACATATACATATATATGTATACATATATATACATATATATATATATATATATATATATATATATATATATATATATGTGTGTGTGTGTGTGTGTGTGTGTGCTTCCGTGTTGTATGTACAAGATTGCATAAAGTGTGCGGGTTAGATATAATGACAAAAGTTGAAGCCCTGAAAATGGTGTGTGTGTGTGTGTGTGTGTGTGTAGCATAAGGGTAGGTGAAAGGGTGACAATTGTAGAATTGTGGAGAAATGTATGACAAATGATAAAGGGGTCAGAGAAGGTGATAAAAACAAATTGCTTTAAAGAGTGCATGTTTCGGAAGTTGAGAAGGGAGGGGAGGAAGACCTAGAAAATCGAAGTAGGTGTAGGTGGTATGAAAGAGGCACAAGAGAGCGTGCCTCATAAAAAGGAAAGTCGTACTGTCTGTAGGAGTTCGCCGTGCCGTTGATGATTATTTTCCTTGAATGCGTAGGCGTATGAAGCGACCTAATTGTTGAGGAATTTTTATGCACGAGGAGTTCATTGATACCTCGCCTGATAAAGTGTAAACGTGGCAATAGCTACTGCGCTGGTTTAATGCAAGCAACTAAATCCTTTCAATGCCCATACCGTGACCTTGTACCAGAGCGTTCGACATAGTGTCAAAAAGTTCAAAAACATGTACCAGATCCTGGTAATAGCTACTGCACTTTCACCTTACATAATTGTATATTCATTTCGTAAATCCTGCTCCTAATAATTTCGTAAAAAATTCTCAAAATTCGAGTAAACGTTGTACGTCTGACGTGCATACAGAATGTAGACTGCCAGTATTATGCAGCTCTACAACAGCAAGAGAACAGATTATGAAAACTGGGGTTTTCCTGAAAGTCACATTTTTGCAGATCAGTGGAAAATAATAAAATGGAAACAAATAAAAACGCTATTGGGGCTGAAGAAAACTCACCAACTTTTCATGAAAGCAAAGTCATTTATCATAGTGTTTACAGTTTTCACGTTTAAGCCGAAAATATGAGACATTTTAAATCCATTTTATTTCTACATCACGGGAAAAAAAGACACGAAAATATCCAGAGATGAATAATGAAGACTTTTACAAAGATGAAATATGCAATTTAAAACGAGTTGAGTTCTTTCGATGTATTATTGTTTGATGCCATTGTTATTCGGAAAACAACACAGGAAACGAAATTCGCTTTTTTATCTTATTGACATTATTATTAATCACAAGAGGAGAGAAAACTGTACTTTCTTTCGTGATTGGCTTTTACTTCTATTTTCTCATTCCGGAGAAAAACAGGCAAGAACCTCTGTGTTGCTATGTCCCGCTAAAAAAAGATATATTTTTTCTTTACGCTCTAAAACCCGAAAGAGAGAACGTGCGAAAGAGCGAGAGAGAAAGTAAATTTCAAACGATTCTTTCTCCTCTGCTGCCATCAAAATAGAGGATTTGAAAAGAATTTCCATTGTTTCCGAATATTTTAATTTCTCCATCTGAACCCATTTGTCTCAACGCTGCAAAATAAAATAAAATGTGGGG
>NC_087203.1:60947197-60957197 GCF_015104395.2 Macrobrachium nipponense | reverse complement strand
CTGGCAGCAGCGATTAAGGCGAAAAAGGAGAAAACAACTGCGAACTGAAGTTTGGAGAAGGTGACACAACACCTTGGGATGCCACTCTTCTTTAATTAGAAGCCCCTCTTTCCTCCTCTTCATTTACTTCTTTCATTCAAAACCTTTCAGTAGATGTGTATAGAGTGTACTTGCACATTCTATAGAATCACATAACAGAGGTACAATTAAAAGGCAAGTCTAGTGTCGATACATCAGAATGACCTCTTACTAAGCCGCGTTATACTTACATACGTACATACATACATACACACACTATGGAAGTGATGTGAGGATGTTGAAGGCAGTTTAGAGAAAAAAATTTAAGCTTGTATTGTATTTTGGAGTAAGGTTATAAAAATTGCAGTAAATGAGGCAAGTCGGTACACAAGTTTGAGAAATATCTAAGGCAAAATATTTAATAAATGGTTAGCACAATGGAAAAGATAGTTTGATCACATGGAAAGAAAGGGGCCCTTTGAGTCACGGTCACGCGACGTTAGAGGCGATCTATATAATATATATATATATATATATATATATATATATATAATATATATATATATATATATATATATATATAATAAAAGGAGCCCATAAAAACACCAAAACATAGAGAGAAAAGTACTATATTTCAGATACTGCTGTCTCTCTCTTCAGGTATATGAATGAGAAAAGTTTACAGAAAAGGTGGTATTTATACCAAGAGATCCATCCACAGGTAAGCCAATTTAGGTCATCCCCGCTGATAATCTTCCTTTAATCTTCTTAAGCCTTGGTTGAGTGAAAACCTTGTCGATCACATCTGACACCCATGCTCCTTTTGAGATGTTCATTACCTGCCTCTCCTTTATCAAGGCCGATTCCATCATTTGACTCTTGTACCGGCGGTTGCTGCTATAAATTATATGTGACAAATTCCAGTTTATTCTATGGTTATGTTCATTTATATGGTTGAAAATAGCTGAGTTCTGTTGTCCATACCTAACTGTAAATCCGATGTAAGATTGGTCACAGTCCTGGCATGGGATTTCATAAACCCCTGTTTCCTTGGGGAATGTCTTTTGTTGGACGTTAATCAGGGATTTGGCTAAGGGTTAGATTTTCCGAGGGTCTGAGTCACTGTCTTAATGCTGTCCAGGTGAGGAATTTGGTCTTGTTTTGAGGGGGTTGGTGGAAAATTATGTTTGCTTTGTGAATTGCTTTCTCAGTTATATGGTCAGGGTACTTTAAAGATGAAAGTTGCTTACGAATTAGTTCAAATTCTTTTTCCCGGAAATCTGAGGAACAAATTCGTAAGGCTCTTAAGAACAGGTTGCTGGCTACACCTATCTTGATAGCAATGTTGTGATAGCTAAAGTAGTGAATGTATGAAAGTGAGAACGTTGGTTTTCTGTATATGGTAAATTTGTATTCTGTCGTGTCTCTGATTATTAAAACATCAAGAAAAGGAATTTTGTTGTCTGTTTCCCATTCAACTTTAAATTTGATGCTGGGCACTAATGCGTTTAATTTTGAAAGGAATTCATTAAAGTTGCCCCACCTATTATCCCAAAATGTTAGAATATCATCTACATATCTCATACACAGCATGTGTTTGGGTTTTATTGCATTTATTACTGTAGTTTCAAAGTATTCCATGTACAGATTGCCTAAAACAGGATTTAACGGACTACCCAAACTACACCCGAATTTTTGCTTATAGAATGATTCCCCGAATGAAAATATGTTATTAGATGACCATAATTCAACTAACTTTATTATTTTGTCAAGCGCCAATGGGAAATGATCTGAATAGGGGATAATTTTTTCCCTCAAAAACTGAAGAACGTCCTGTATTGGTACTTTTGTAAATAGGGAATCTACGTCAAGGCTTAAAAAATTTTTATGTTGTGAAGTGGTATATGTGCTTCTCTGAATTTGTGACAAAAATCTTCCAAATGTTTATTGTGACTGGGAGAAAAGGTGCCTAAAAAAGGGGAAAGGAGGCCAGCTAACCATTTAGAAATTTTGTAATTGAAAGCTCCGGCACATGAAACGATGGGTCTGAATGGAAGATTGTCTTTGTGAGTTTTGGGAAGGCCATAAAAGTAGGAGAGTTTACGATTAATTACTTTAAATTTCTCTAATAGTTCAATGCTCTTTTTGTCTTGGCCAATTAATCTTACTCTCCGAAAAAATTCTGTGGGGACGTTTTGGAGGGGATTTTTCGTCAGTTTGTCGTAGGTGTTTGTGTCGCTAAGGAGCTGGTTGATTTTGTCGAGGTAGAAGTCTTTGTCCATTATTACGATTTTGCCGTCTTTGTCTGATCTACTTATTATAACATCTTACTTTTTTAGCGATCGGATGGCTATCATAAATCGGCGGGGAACGGGATATTTCTTATTTAGGTCAGTTAAAGCATTTAGTAACACACCTTTTAAACATATCTCTTCACGGCTGTAGTTTCTGTCAGATATGAATTTATCAAAAGCCACTATGAAGTCAAGATTGTTTTTGCGGGCTGGCATAAGGGCAAAGGATAAGCCTAGATTTAGAACTAAATGTTCATTTACAGTAAGGGGGGTGTTGGATAAAATTAAAACTTTGTCTTGTTGCTCAAGATTATTCCATGCGCTATTATTTATGAAGTTATTTAACTTGCGTAAAAGTCTGTTGGAATGAGTCACGCTATTATAGGCAGCAATGTCGGAACAGAATGAAATCAGATACCTGTATATGTGGTCCGTAGTGAGGAGGCGAAGATTAGACTGAGTTCCATATATCACTCTGCGTAGTAAGAAAGTGTTTTTCGTGTTGGCGATTCTTTCCTCTAGGAAAATCTTATGTGAGAGGGAAGGGGTCCGATTGCAGAGTCCATCTCCCGAATCCGTACTTTTTGGTAGTACTTGTTCCTGGAGGCATTCTTCTAAGAAGTGTTTTTGATTTTTCTGCCGGTGTAGTCTGATCAGCTCTTTCTCAAACTTCCGAAAAACTGGTTTAACTTCTGGAAGTAAGTGAAGAATCGTGGAAAGGCGGTTGAATTCCATAATGGGCCGAAAATGACTGGTAAAAATGTTCTGTTACAACAGAATTCCATCTAATAAAAGGAGCTCATAAAAACACCAAAATATAGAGAGAAAAGTACTATATTTCAGAACATGGGTTTCAGATGTGATCGACAAGGTTTTCATTCAACCAAAGCTTAAGAAGATTAAAAGAAGGTTATCAGCGGGGGTGACCTAAATTGGCTTACCTGTGGATGGATCTCTTGGTATAAATACCACCTTTTCTGTAAACTTTTCTCATTCATATACCTGAAGAGAGAGACCCGTCTCTGAAATATAGTACTTTTCTCTCTATATTTTGGTGTTTTTATGAGCTCCTTTTATTAGATGGAATTCTGTTGTGCCAGAACATTCTTACCAGTCATATATATAGTATATATATATATATATATATATATATATATATATATATATATATATATATATATATATATATATATATATATATATATATAGTATATATATATATATATATATATATATATATATATATATATAACATACATACATATAATATAAATATGAATAAAGTTACAACAAAGAAGGAAAATTGAAACACTGGAGATGCTGTGTGCTTTCGTCTTATTACCAAGGCATGGACACAGCAACTAAAGATACGAAGAAGTAAGGACCTATATAAATGGTGGGTACAAGTCATAAGGGAATACAAAAAGGTCGGGAGGTCACAGAACGGTCAACAGATTAAAACTAAAACGAAACTACCTCAAGGAATTTGTTAGAATCTGTTTTGATTCAATTAACATGGGTGAACAATTTTAATGAAAGTCAAGGATTATTTTCATTTGACCAGGTCATAAAACATATGTTCCAAAAGGAAATGAAAGATGAAGATAAAAAGGATACCAATAAGTAGATTTCGATTTTAATCTGTTGACCGTTCTGTGACCTCCCGACCTTTTTGTATTCCCTTATGACTTGTACCCACCATTTATACAGGACCTAGATTCTTTGTATCTTAGCATCTCCAGTGTTCCAACTTTCCTTCGTGGTTGTAACTTTATTCGTATAATCCTCAGGTTTTTTATTTCTTTGTGATTTCAAATCAAACACACACACACACACACACACACACACACACACAACACATATATATATAGATATATATATATATATATATATATATAATATATATATATATATATATATATATATTCAAATGGATAATTCTCCAAACGAAGTTAAAAACCAAAGCAGACAACTAAAACCCAGGACCCTAGTAGGACCCTATTTCACTATAAATCGTTAACAGAGGCAGTCTTCCTACTGAGGCGAACGTCCTAACCACTGGACTATGAGTACACATACATACATACATACATACACACATATATATATCCCTCTCTCTCTCTCTCTCTCTCTCTCTCTCTCTCTCTCTCTCTCTCTCTCTCTCTCTCTCTCTATATATATATATATATATATAGATATATATATATATATATATTATATTATATATATATAATGTGTGTGTGTGTGTCTGTCTGTGTGTGTGTATATCAACGTGTGCAAGTGCGTGTGCTTCTGTTTGGATACTTATTAAAACAAAACAGGCATGTCCTCAAAACCTGCGAGTACAGCACAACAAGAATGTTGAAATACAAAATCCCTAGTCCCTACTGAAATTTCATTTTTGGTATCATCCTCTATTAGAAATTGTTTCCAAGAACAATCCTTCGGCGGCGAGATCTAACGACGTGAAGTGTAACACCTGACGATACGAATACTGTTGAATGAAAAGCGTTGAAATAAACGCATTTAAACAACAGGATAAAATTTGCCGACAAGATGCATTTCTTGCATCAAAATACGCAAATTCTTTAACTTGATGTATTATTGAGTTGGCCTGAGAGTAGATGAACATTTTACAAAACATTTTCACCTTGGAAGGAAGTTTTATATTCAGCTATATCTTATCGTTTGTTTGTCTCTATATTAACAATGTATTTCAAATATTATGGGTGAATTGAAATAAAATTTAATGCAGGAACTGGAAATGGGTAAGGACATGGTCGGTT
The DNA here is from genome assembly GCF_015104395.2 of Macrobrachium nipponense. Classification (NCBI taxonomy): domain Eukaryota; kingdom Metazoa; phylum Arthropoda; class Malacostraca; order Decapoda; family Palaemonidae; genus Macrobrachium; species Macrobrachium nipponense. The sequence continues at coordinate 60,952,099 of NC_087203.1, read as the reverse complement.
AGGTTTAGGAACGGTTCTAAATTTGAATGTCAATCGGGATTCGTTTTTTCACTTCCGGCGTTGGCAGGAATGCAGGGATAATGTGTTCTTGTTTTGAATCAGTGAGGAAATACTTTTTTTAAATATATCTCTAACCTATCACTAGCATACTAGGTACCTTAGATAAATGGTAGATCCCTTGACTTTGTACAAGTAATCTATAAAATGTCAGATTTGAGTAATAAAACTGTTTTATACAGTACTGTTGACTATTAAACCTTTACTTTACAAGTAGTTAAGATTCCAGTAGTATACAAAATCAATTGTCATTACGCATATAGAGGAAAGATGCTCTCTCTCTCTCTCTCTCTCTCTCTCTCTCTCTCTCTCTCTCTCTCTCTCTCTCTCTTTCAAAATAAAATAATCCAATTTTACAAATAAGTCCTGGTAATGTTTCTGTGGAATCACTTATACAGACACCTTTTCTCTCCCTCTACCTCTCGGCACATTACGCAGCTAAACATCTCACTCGTACTCCGATGCAATTCAGCAGAAATGAAGCTAATCGATGCCCTAACGAAAAGCTATCAGCAGAATTAATGTGATATCAAGACAGAGAGGACATGAGTGTCTCAGGGAGGAGAGAGAGAGAGAGAGAGAGAGAGAGAGAGAGAGAGAGAGAGAGAGAGAGAGAGAGAGAGAGAGAGAGAGAGAGAGAGTTCATGTCGGGCTTGCTAAGCAAAACAATGTAACCTTATACAGATGCAATACAGTACATACTTAGGTCGCTTAATCTAAACGTGATTGTGAACCAGCGCCCAACAGGTTATACAGATACATATTTCTCTTTGCGTGTGTGTATGTAGTATATGTATATACATACATACATACATACATACATACATATATATATATACATAATATATAAGTGTGTATAAAGCAAAGTAATCAATTGATACTAACTAAAGTGTTTGACGCAATTTTTTATGTTTAAATAAATTCAACACTAAATAAGCAAATGGAGGTTACTACAGTTCTAAGCAACAATATGACTGTTCTATATTGCTCATTTGCAATTAGATTTTAAATTTTTCCAGTGCGTAACAAGATGAAATCTTTATTGAAACGGGTGACAAGGTGCAGGTATTCTAAGAAAACAATTAAAAGTTACCCACGAACCATCTGCCTTTGCAACCCGTACAAAAAACAAACACCGTATCATTAATAGCATCTCTGGATGAACTTCCATTAGGCTTGCACACAGAATTCTACTGTGGATTCAATTTAAACTTCCTGATCGATCTGCAGTAGCAACAGTTCCGTCGCCCTGTCTATTGCTGCGCAGTCCATTGGCGGGTAAGCAACACACCCTTCCTTCAAGATGTAAGCCGATCGTTAAGAAACTGGAACCTTCACCTATTAATATGCCCTAGGCAAGAAAATCTATGACAAATATTTAAAGGGTGAGGAATAACATTGGGCGAAGGAGGCAATCGACTATGACAACGTAACCCGAAGCTATTTAAATTGGTCTGCCCCTCCTTATCCTTATCCTTACCGAAACCATTCAATTCCTCCATTTCCATAACTGAAATTTTACTAATATACCCCTCCCGCTCTACAGAAAGTTGGCTCAACTCAGCCTGGCTTACGCTAAGACAAAGAGCTCTTGAAACAAGTATTAGTTCCGCATCATTTTCCCTAAATACTCGTATGGCGCATTTACCAATAATATTATTTCCTAGGCTACCTCTTTACCAGGGAACCCCTAGAAAAAGGAACATTAAATTTTGTCCTTGCCTACCATTTTATTGGGTCATTCCATAAGTCCACTATATGGTTCTGATACGCAGGCCTACTACCTTTTTTGGTCGTCAGGAAGTAAAGGCATAGTCTTGTTTTTTTCCCTTCCATAACCTTTGTTAATTTTACTTCATTTGACATCACTGGTCCACGTTAAGCCAAAAATATGTTTACAAAAAACATAATGGTAGCAAACCTATTCTAAAACTACAAGTTTCTACCAATTTTTTTTTTTCTGTCACAGAACTCTGGTTGCATCATCATTTCCAGTACAATATATGAATGCCAGTTACACAACCTGGGAAGATCTTATATTCAAAGCATACACACACCAATAAATATACATATATGTATGTATATATGTATGTATTTATGTGTTGACTGATAGCTGGTTGACTGGGTGTAGACGGGCAAGAAGCTAGCAATCTCAGTCTGAAATACTCGCTGGAAAATATCGATAGCTCCCGCCACTTTCAACAACAACAACAAGAACAACAACAAAAATCGAACGCATGTATAAAAAAAATCATAAGGAAGCAAATTTACTTCCTAAATGATTTCATACTGAGAGAAAATTATCGGAAAGTATACCATATGTAAGCAATGTACTTTGGTTTTCATCTCAAGCACCACGTCTTCGTTAAGGCTATCTTGACCATTGTCTGCATCTCCACGGCCAAATCATCATGTCAAAGGACCCAACACTATTTACGGGACCCCGTGCCAATCAATGTGGATTCTTGCCCGTCTCGTACCCCTTTCCATAATGAGAGAGAGAGAGAGAGAGAGAGAGAGAGAGAGAGAGAGAGAGAGAGGAGAGGAAAACGTAAAAGAAGAAAAAAGATTGAATGAACAAAGTTCAGAGAAACTTGAAGTTAACCCAAATGTTATCTCTAAGTTTATGTACTTTAGCAGATTTTGTAAAACCCTTTTCAACTACTGACTGGTCTGATATTACGAACTGGTGTCACAACTGGCGACGAACGTGTGCTTGCTATAAAAAAACGATGCTTTTTTGAACACGGTAATAGTACTACCAAACGAGTCAACAACTTTACAGTCCCGTTAACCAACTTCCTTCAGCGGAAAATTTAGGGGCTAGAAATCGAATCATGTTTAATCCTCAAGCCGTGTAATCTTTGGTAACACGTAAATTAGTCAGAATAAAAAGCGAAGTTTTAATTATCCCGCAGTGCAATAACAAATATAATAATTCGCAGCGCTATGTTGTACAATTACGCTACCCAGAGATATCTGAAGGGAAAAAGTCAGTATAATGCACTCAAATCATAAGGAAGATAATCTTTTCTCCTTCTTGCTAAGTACCAAATTTCTTTTCTGTTAAGGGTTTTAATAATAATAATAATAATAATAATACTAACAGAAGCATAATTCAATCTTAATAATAATAGGACTATCACAATAATAATAATAATAATAATACTAATAATAATAATAATAATAATAATAATAATAATAATAATAATAATAATAATAATAATAAATTTCTCTGACTACTTATACCTATTTCATTGTTTTGGAAACAGTATGAGTCATGGTATAAAAACTCCGGTCCAAAACTTCCCTTCCTGTCATCAAATGCAACAATGATGATGAAAAGAGACCTTCAGCGCTTACTGTCGCATTTTGCACCTTTATCATTTCAGACAATAATGGAAGAAAATTCCATGTTTCGAATTACGAAAGAAAAAACATTTGCCAAAGAGAGAGGAAAAACGCTGGCTAATGAGGCGCGAACAGAATAAAGGACAAAAAAAGGAAGGGTAAAAGGGAATTGCAAAGGGCGTGGGGTAGGGGTAGGGGTGGGAGGGGGGGTGGGGAAGGGGTGTTGAATGCGAGACCAAGGAGTGAGGCAGAATACGCAAAGCACGAGAGTCAATGACCCCAAGATATTCGCGCAGTTTGCATCTACGGAAAGAGCAGTTGCGAAATATCGAGGATGCCAATACAATCTTGTAATTCTCTCATCTCTCTACCATTCATCTTTCTTTGTTTTCTTTTTATCATGAGGTGGCAATGTTTTGTTTCATGTACCAAGTCCAGTAAAACTATTAAATCAAATAAGAGATCTGCAGGATATTCTTGTATGGAATGTTTACCGACTGCTACGATTTTATTTAAAAGACCATGATATGCATGCGTACACACCATACATAATTCGCATGAACAAAATAACTTAAAAACAGGGCATGATGTGCACTCGCATGCATACACAGATAAACACGCACAATCAAGATGGAGAAAAAAAATGGTAAGCACTTCCATAACCAAGCACCTACACGTAGGCTAAACACACACACTCATCCGAGGTACTTGGTCTGCTTTGTGTCAGTGCCCGTCGGTGCCTGGCACCCTTTCCTCCATGGTGCCATCCATGCTTCTACTCTCTCAGCTCAGCGTTCACTCGCTCTCTTTACCTGCTTCATAGAAAACGTATTTCCTCGGTCTTTGAGTAAGAGTGGGAAGCCAGCTACTACACGTGGTTGCCTATTGGCGCATGTGCAATTCGTCAGGCCTCTTCGACCCCGAGGACCAAAGTGTTGGGGGATTTTCTAAACTCACCGTTCACTTGATCTTCCTATCTCTCTCTCTCTCTCTCTCCTCTCTCTCTCTCTCTGAATATCCCTTTCCTTTTCCTCGGAGCTTCCTACTGCTCCTCTCTCCTCGTCTCCCTCCTCCTCACCCTCCTCTCGCCGGCTCTCTAGCGCCTCTGTCCCTCTTTAGACCTATGGGGTCATGAATGAATCACTCCGCGCAGGCCCTCTACAGGAAATGAAATCTTGGGATGGAGGAGAGGGTTACTTGGAGGGCGCCCATACCCACCTCCTTCTGCCATACAGAATGTAAAGTCCGGACAGGGCTTGATGTTAGATAATGGCTCCTAATGCTTGGGCGAAGGAAGAAATGTAGGGCGGTACGGAGTGGAAGGCTAAGGTCGAGTCAAGATGCTAAAAGCAATGGCTAAGAGATGATGAATGGACCTTTTAACTTCTGATGAATAGCTCACGTTTGTGTGCGTGCTTTGAGTACGTATAGGCGAGAGATCTGCTAGATGCACACACAAAATATAAGAACTAAGAAATACTTAGGGACAGGAAA
>NC_087203.1:60932197-60942197 GCF_015104395.2 Macrobrachium nipponense | reverse complement strand
AATGTTTCATTCATATTGCATCTCGCGCCGTAGTAAAGCCTACTTCTTCCCCGCCGTGGGAAGAAAGAAAGAAAAAATCCGTTTCAAGAAAGTCGCATTTAATTAGCTCCTAGTGCGCTTTGAGAGCATATCTCTCTCCCGAATGTTACGCAACACCCATATCCTGCCCTATTGATAATCCATATTTGTGTTTCCATAATTAGAAGGCAACGTGTGAGGCTGGCAATTGTTCGGCAAAGAACGGCCGAAACGGGCCCTTCTGCATCTGCCATCACAAAGCGGCGACGATGACGACGACGTTTTGAGTGCGTGCAGTCGCTTCCTCGAGATCCTTCCTAATGATTGAGAGGGAAATAAAACTGCGCTTAAATCCGATTTCATAGAAGCGCGAGAATATCCCGTAGCACTCATAGCGGGTGCAAGGAGGGAGGCACCCGTTTCATACTAAATATTTTGGAGAGTGCAACATCCCACCAAGAAAATATAGCGTAGCACACATCGCCAGCCAGCCCAGCAGCGCGCTGTTAAACCACGTACCTCGTAACCCAGGCCGGAACGCGCAACTCCGCCTTTATTGTCTGTCTCTCGTTCGTCACGTGAAATCCATGTCCTTCTCCTAGGCCCAAATCGATGATCAAATGCCAGAAATGCTATTGACCGTATTTGCGGCAATTGTTACATGCACAAGACGTATTAAATTGTATATGGAGTCAATCAAATCAGGTGGTTATCGTGGCCGTGGAATCGAAGGAGCCACGTGGTGATGTTATGTCGTAGAGTGGCAACCAATCCGAGACAGAACCGGCACTAGGCCCCTCCCACTGCAAAAGGCACAGCCAATGGGCGCCTGTCCGTTCACCTTATGCCACCGCCTCCCTTCGCCGTTCGGCACCAAAACAGAAGAGCTTGAAAGGGCGAGTTCCAGTTGCCAAGTGGGTTGCGACCAGAGAGCTAGAATGGAAGTCTTGTGAGAAGCTTGGAATCGTGGCCCGGGCCAAACGACGCAGCGGTAGTGCCACCAGCCAGATAGTGTCTGTCACGCAGACCGACACAGGGACATGGACGACGGAGCACAACTGTGACCTACGTGACGCAAGGTGTTCGTCGAGTGGATGACACTCCACGGAGAACTGGCCGGCGGAGGAGGAGGTCGACAGCTGCAGCAACAGAAGACTATTTGTTACTGTAGCTGAAGAGTCTGACAGATAGAGAGAGATAGAGAGAGAGCTTGATAGACAGACAGCTTTTTTAAAAAAACAAATTCAGGAAATTGAAAGAAAAACAAGAAAGGAATTAAAAGAATTAACGGCAAGACAACACCCCCTTAAAAACACATCCAATAACACTGTACCACTTAAGATTTTAACTACAATTGCTACAACTTCTATTACTGCTACCAATCTGACAGTACCTTAGAACCCCCCCCCCCCCCCCCTTGGACAGATGGTGAAGATGCCCCAACGACAAAGGCACAACACAGGCGGTGGTGCCGGCGGTGCCGAATTACCTCTTTTGGACCCCGGGGTCATAGAGGCCCACAACTCAGTCACCACGTCCCGGTGCAGCATGCCCTTGGCATGCGGCTGCCTCCGGGGATACGAACCCATCAACCTGGAATCTCCGACGGGATGCGTCCGGGTGCAATGCAACAATGAGCAGTGCACGATGGGCACCCTCATGCACGGCGAGTGCTTCGCAGCCTGGGAGGCGCACGTGCTGGCCTTCCTCAGGTCGTGCGGTCGTGCCCGGTCTTGGTCAGAGAAACAGCGGCTGCAGAATCTGTGGACGAAACGCGGCTACGACCTGGCCTACCGGGCGTGTTCCTGCCTCTGTAACCGGGGCCACCTTCGGAAGGACCTGGACTGGACCCCGCCCACAGAATCAGACGACGAAAACAAGACGAAAAAGAAGAAGAAGAACCGGCAGAACCAAAAGCCTAGTCTCGTCACTGTAGGTTCAGGAACGCTCAACGGCAATACCACCGCCACCAATAATGCCAACAACAGCAACAGTAGCACGACCACGATTCCCGTCGGAGGAACCCTAAGTGGCACGCTCACCTTAGGACAACAGCCCTGTCAGCGCCACAGAGCCAACTCCATATCCTCCACGGGCTCCTCGCCCCCTTCAGATGGTCCAAGCAGTCCCTTCCATGGAGCTCCAGGCAAACGCCGTTCCAGAGATTTCTTCTCAGACAGAAGCAGGTAAGGCCCTTCTTGCAGTTGCATTTATTCTCTATTATTTATACCTTGGAGCAATCGAATGAGTAAGTCGCGTTCAAGAAAAAAAAATCAGAATAAAGGGAGACATTTACGCTAATATAAAAAGTACAATATTAGTCAGACAGAAATGTAAAATTTTCGTAAAATATAATGTAAACGTAAAAGTATATAATATATTAATAATAGCTGTGGTCACAAATACAGAAATCAGCAAATACAGCAAGAACAGCATGCATCAAAAGCAAAATCCCCAGAATGCCGTTTTTCTTAAAGCTGTAATTCTAAATCTAGCAGCTGAAAAAAATTAAAGTACCGTTAAAAAAAGTAATCTTCTTTGGCATGACATCTCTAGACATTTCGTCGAGTGCCAACTCTTACCGTGCCAGAATGGGAGGGGTCCTCGAGCAATAAAGTTCGTTTAGTCTTTCCTGAAAGTGTTTTGCACCTCTGAAATATTAACTAACCAATGTATCTCAGAAACAATGTAGTCCCGTCAAATGGGTGAAATAATAAAGGTGCTGTCGTGTTTTTAGTGTGTATTATATAAGTATTTGGCATGACGAGTTTAAAGTGCCTTTCGGTCTTGTTGATAAGTTTCGTTAAAATGCCTTTCGGTCTTGTTGATAAGTTTCGTTAAAATGCCTTTCGGTCTTGTTGATAAGTTTCGTTTAAAATGCTTTCGTCGTGTTAGATAAGTTTCGTTAAAATGCCTTTCGGTCTTGTTGATAAGTTTCGTTAAAATGCCTTTCGGTCTTGTTGATAAGTTTCGTTAAAATGCCTTTCGGTCTTGTTGATAAGTTTCATTAAAATGCCTTTCGGTCTTGTTGATAAGTTTCGTTAAAATGCCTTTCGGTCTTGTTGATAAGTTTCATTATAATGCCTTTCGGTCTTGTTGATAAATTTCGTTAATGTTATTGAGATTAACTGTGTGAAGAACTTTCCAAAAATTTAATAAGATCAGTAATCATCTCGTTCAAGTGTACACTATGAGAGCTGAAAGTCTGCTCAGTGGTCTGGTAAAACTACTATAATAACAATACTTAGACCAAAATTGATTCATAGTTAAAATTAAAGATGATAAATGAAAGATACCAAGTGAAACTAGAATTCCAAATGGCCAAACTTGTCGATACCTTTCAAAAGAAAGACTAGGGCAGGGAAGATGTTTGTCATTCTTAATTTCATGCTGAAAGTGAAACTGATTGTGAACATCAAATGAATTGGTAATACGACTGTTCAAAATTAATGTAATGAATCAGAAAACAATAACTAATAATGCGAACACAATATTAGTATGCAAAAATATGTCTGTATGAAAATTCCTGCATACACCACATACTTGTACTTCCTTATAATGAGGAAGCAGATTTTCAGTTTTTGACACTAACAATACTTGCATGTGAGCGAGACTGTATGAGCTGGCTACTGCCAAGACTAGTCCCTAATATATCATACGAGTGTCACTGAGGCCGAAGAGAAGTCCTCACGTGATATCTTCATGTTGCCATGTGTGAGCAGGTCATAAATATACCTGTAGGCAAGAGCATCACTTCCTTGTCAGTTGAAAAAGAGAAGGGCGAATCTTGCATGATCCTGTTCTTGACATTCAAGGTGAAATACACTGTATAGCACGAATATAGTATTTAGTGGATACGGAGTTTATATACACGGCAGCTCTCTGTTATTGTTATTACCGAAATCATTCTGTCACATCCGTTTATACGGAAGTGACTTACATGAATACGAGACGTGAAGTTTGAAATCACGATTTAATGTGGGGATTGGTATTCAATAAAATAGAATAAAAAGACATCACCTTATTTGAGAAAATGAAAAATGAATAGTTGGGGTATCAATTAAGGAAATCATTAGAAGTCTGGTTTATGAAGAATCACGAAAATTTTCTGAAATGTCTCCTCGACTCTCTGGCAAGTGCAATGATAACCCGCAGAAATATTGAAGAATATCGAAATGAAAAAAATAAAATCTGCGAGAGAGGGGGGAGTCCAAAGATAATGTTTGGATCAAAGACACCGGTTTTTATATCTGGCATGGCGACAGTACTGCTTATCAGGAGTCTAGTGGGTTCCGTTGCACACTTCGACCAATATATCTAGGACTAATCTAGTACTGTAACCACCCTTTCTACAAAATTTCGGGTTATAAAATACTGATTCGTTACATTACTTTTAAAGAAAACTTTCGATTTATTCATAAATGTTATTTTATGTAGAAATGAGAACGTAAGTGTGTATTGAATTAAGAATATTGCTAGAGCTGTAAGAAAGTATTTTTATGAGTCCAACTCTAAAGGAACCAACATTATGAAGAGCACATCGTGAGTTGTTTATTTCAAGGTAAATTGCAACATTTTATATGTGAGCCAGACCATTAAGTCTCATTTTCTTCAGAAATGGTAGCAGTGTTTTACCATTAAGTAATTTCTTTTGTATCTGAATAAATTAGTTGAGAGAGTGCAGTGAGTGGAGTTGAATAATTCATTTCGCTCATTACGTTGCAGCTCCCCAACGTAAATAAAATGTTGTAGTTTCCCTTTTCCCCACCGTAAATAAAATGTGGTCTTCATATGGTTCCAAATAATATCTTTTGCCATTAGGGACAAATTCATTCCCGTTGCCGAAAACGTGAGAAACATCTAGGCTTTCTCGTGTTCACACAAGGTCAAGTTGTGACCCGTTACCTCCACTGTCACATGAAACGCAAGGTTGCACTTGTCCTTGTAAGTAATATATGTATTGTGTTGTTAATGTGACTGCTTGTGAAGATATATATATATATATATATATATATATATATATATATATATATTATAATATATATAGTATGTATGTATGATAGTAGTATGTATGTATGTATAAAACGTTCATAAATTGCCCAATATTTTATTTGAATATTTAAGTGAGTGGTTCAGCTTCTGGACAATTTGCCTGTCTCTCTTCTGGAAAAAATGTAAAAGCAGCCCATATTTCCACCATAACTTAAAGGGGCGTCATGAGTATTAGGAATGATTCATTTCAGTAAATGGTCAGATTCAATTTCCTTAAGAATTTTATACATTTTTATTCCACAGAATGCGACCTTAGTTCAGTTATTTTAGTAACGTGCCTTATTTGCTTATTAAATATTCGTTTACTTTCACAACCCCTATTTGCTAAAATTATCTCCATATTGCAGTCATTCAACTAGAATCTTTGATCATTCTATTTCTTCAAATTTCTGGTAAATCTCTCCAATGTTATTTATAACAATCTCTTTGACTTTTTAAACCCTAATAGAGTACATATTTATAAAAAAATATTTTATTCGCTTATTTCAGTAAGTTTTTAGCTCGGACAAATCTAAATGGTGTTCTTATCTGAGTCAGCCTTTTTATTATACTTTCTTTTTTCTACAACGCCTTTTTCCATTACGTCTTTGAACATTTCATAGTTTTATTATCACTTTCCAACTTTAGCTTCTGTGCGTCTCTTTTATGAGGAAGTTTTCCACTTTCATTAATCTTTAATCCTGACTATAATGTCTTGCTTTTTTCGTTTGGTCTAAAGACATCTTTTTCTCCAGTCAATGAAATAAATTACCATACTGCCCTTGTTTATTATTCTCATTACTTCTGGCAAAAGAATAAGCCATCTTATTTTACTTATTTGTATTTATTTTTGCTTCTTTCTCTTTCAACTAACGCTTCATTGATTTCCCTTCCTATCTCCACCCTTCTATATCCTAGTCTCTCCTTGTCTATTCTCCCATGTACATCATCACAGGGTTCTCCTAACTACCCTTTTATTTTGTTCATTGCCTTGATATTTCCCTTTTCCTACTGTGAGTCTCTCATGTCCTGCTTTCTTGGTTAATTTTCTTCGCCTTTTTTAAGCATCTGTCTCTCTTTGTTTTCATCTTTTCGTGTTTGTATTTTACTTACATTATATATGTTTTTCATCTTTCACGTTTACCTCCTTTTGGTCTTTCATTCGATCGCCTCAACTTTTATCAAATATCTATCTAATGGAACGACTACTATATAAACTCTCTCTCTCTCTCTCTCTCTCTCTCTCTCTCTCTCTCTCTCTCTCTCGTAAATCCTTGCCCGTTTTCTTTCCGTTATGCCCCTCCCGCTGACCAGCCGTATGCCATTCCTTCCTTGTCTAATTTCTCTGTTCTTCTCACTACCTAATTTTACCTTTCTTATCCTTCGGGTTGCTATTACTCTAGTTTGTTGGGTTTCTCATCTCCTGTCGCTCCATCCCCGCTTCCGTAAATTACCTATCAAGTCCTATTTTCCTGCCCTTTTCCATCTTCTTTGCAATTGTGTTGTTGTCTCGTTTTCTTTCTCGGCCTTTGTTTTCACTCATGCTTCAATTATCTACCTGTTTTTATGTTTCTACTTTTCACTTACTCTACATTCTCTACCTTTATTCTTCAACGAATAATCTGTTCCCTATGATTCACCTTGTTATCAATTATTTCGCCGTAACTTCGTAATTCTTTTCACGTCTAAGGTTCTTGTGTAATCAATTAATATACCAGCTGCGCTCTCTCTCTCTCTCTCTCTCTCTCTCTCTCTCTCTCTGTCTCTCTCTCTTATATATATATAGATATATATATATAATATATAGATATATATATATATATATATATATATGTACACACATATATATGTGGAAATTGTTATAAACATACTATGTCCGAGTCACCCTACTGCAAAACAATTAATTCCGCAAGGCAAATTATGTCATAATCTATATTTATGTCTATATATATAATTAATATCTATTTATATCTATATATATAATATTATATATGTATATAATCTATATATTATATCTAGTAGATGTATATCTACATATATATGATAGATATAGATATATATATATATATTATATAGAATATAGTAGATATCTATATACTATATATATATACATATATTATATAATAAATAATTATTATATATCTATATAGCTTATATATATATATATATTATATATATATATATATATATATAATCTATATAATATATATATATATATATATATATATATATATAGTATATTATATAAAATATATATAATATATATATATATATGATTATATATATATATATATATATATATTATATATTATAATATATATATATATATTATATATAATATACACACACACACGTGAGCTAATTATGTATAAATATGCATACAGATATGTGTATTATGCATGTATGTATGTATGTATGTATGTATATATATAATACATATTTATATAATCTTATTGAAATTCTAACGTATAAACAAAATCATATTCACATATTTGTATGTATAAGCTAAACATCCACCTGTATATGCAACATAATTACAGACTATTTATGCATGGTTCAAAGAGAAGTTACTTAGAAAATATAAATAAATATATAATCACGGAGCTCGTTTGTACATGCTCTCTCTCTCTCTCTCTCTCTCTCTCTCTCTCCTCTCTCTCTCTCGCTCTCTCCTCTCCTCTCTCTCTCACACACACACACACACCACACACACACACACACACACACACACACACAAGAGACACTAGTTACATTGTAGTAAACTTTTCATTATTGATAAAAGTTCCTAGTTTTCGGTAAATAGAAACGATACCTTATAATCCAATATTCCACAGAATAAAATACCTCTTGGTTTATTAATATAGGGGGAAATGAAACAAAAATATCCCTTTTAATACTTAAATAGTCTAAATAAAAAAAATAAAAACATCTTATATATATATATGTATATATATATATATATATATATATATTATATATATATATATATATATATATATATATATAATTTGCAAGACGTTTTGACTTTTTTAGATTTATTTCAGTATTGAAATGAATACCTTTTTTATCTATGTCCCCCTATATTAATATATGAAGAGGTATTTTATTCTTTGGAATATTGGAATATATAAGGTATTGGTTTCATTTACCGAAAACTAGGAACTTTTATCAAGACTGAAAAGTTAACTACAGTGTAATTCTTAGCGATCTCCCCCCCCCCCTCCCCCTTTTTTTTTAATCCCTTCTTTTCTTTTCAGGCTTCCCCTCATAGTCGCTCATTACTCACGTCTTGCTCGTCCATTTTCCCTTCAGTAATTTTAACAAACATTTTCAGAAGTAACGTCCCCCCCACCTCTCTCTCTCTCTCTCTCTCTCTCTCTCTCTCTCTCTCTCTCCCCGAACCGACTCTGTTCCGTTACTCCAATCCCCCAACCCGCCCTCCTCATCCACACCGTAAGTAATGTTGCCTGCCTTTTCCAGGAAATTTTGATGGTGTACTCCCTTTATTTTGTCTTTTTAAGTCTCGTTTGTTATTATCCTCTTGTTTCCACTACACCCTCGAGCCGACACCCGTCATCTTAATCCAGTCCCTATCCCCCATGACCCGTCTATCCCTTGACCTGTTTGTCCTTCATGACTAAGCTCTTACCAAGTAACTCTCTCTCTCTCTCTCTCTCTCTCTCTCTCTCTCTCTCTCTCTCTCTCATATTGCACGTACTGATTATGTCATGTCTCCTCCAAACTATTCATATTTCTTCTTTCCCCCTTCCTGCTGTTTGCCCATCCCATCGCTCTCCCCCTTGCAAACTGTTCTCATTTCTTCTTCCCTTTTTTCGTAGCACTTATTGTTACACTGCTTATGCCAGTCTTCCCATTGTATGGGTCCCCGATTTCATTTTCAAGTCAACAATTTCCCTCTGCAATTTTCGTAATAGCAGTATCAAGGGCGATAGTGTCAAAAGGTGATATTTATTTTATTTGCCAAAGTACTCGATAACCCCCAATTATTTTCTTTCTTTTAATTTCATAAAATATTTTTACATAATAAAGTTGATGTACGTTTTTTTTTTTAGAAATAAATTTTTTTCTTTCTTTTTAATACGAAAGCAGTCGGGAAAATTCGTACAAAACCTATGTTATCTCACCCTTGGCCCGGGGATAAATAAATAAAAAATTAATTTCATGGAATAAAATAAAATGAACTGGAAACAGATTTTTTTTTTTAAAGAATTAAATTAATTGGCGAGTTTTTTTTACCCAAGTCACTCGCATGCTAACAAGTTATAAGGGTTGTTAGTAGGAGGAAAGGCAGGTTTCATTCGAGCCGTTATTCTGCACCGGAAGCTTTGTCGTGGAAGGAAGTCTTGGGATCCGTCGTTCTGAAGGTGGATAGAAGGTCAAAGTCAAGATGGTATCGTGAGATGAATACACATTTTTACTACGGGAAATACTATGCGTTCTATTAAATTTACGATCATTATATTTAAGGACGACTTTTAAAAATTATTATTTCTGGAAATATTTTTCATTACTAATGTTACAAAAATCTAAAAACATTATAATTACTCTTTTCACAATTTTTTTCATTAATGCTATTCATCTCAGATGTGAAGTTTATATTTCTAGAAAGCGGAAGAAAATACTTGCCAATCTAACCAAGATTTCAAAGAAAGTACCTGCCAATCTAACAAAGGATTATCCGTCCTCATCTACTTGGCAATACATTATGCTAGAATCCAGCCAACATTTCGAGTTGCATAGTCCGCGTCTTCAAAATTTTTACTTTACAGTCTTTTTTTCGAACATTTTTTTAATGTCATTTCCCAATTATTCTTCTTTATTACCCTCGATTGCATTATTACACTTCCTGTCACTACCTGCCCTTCTTTCTACTGCAACAGACATCCGTCTTTTTTCCTATAGTTAACTATACAACAAGTAACATTTCGCT